>NW_028277158.1:0-53414 GCF_054855325.1 Carica papaya
GCAGCACTTCTGGCTATCTATTATTGTTTGGCTCTGGTGCTTTCTCCTGGGCATCTAAAAACCAAGAAGTGGTTGCACAATCTACTGCTGAACCTGAGTATATTGCTGCCGCAGGTGCTGCAAATCAAGCTGCATGGCTGAGGAAAGTAATGCAGGATTTGAAGCTCGATGCGTCTCCGCCAACCGAAATTCACGTGGATAATAAATCGGCCATAGCAATCGCTAAAAACCCAGTAATGCATGGTCGAACCAAGCACATTAATTTACAAGTTCCATGCAATTAGAGATGCTGAAAAGTGTGGTGAAATCCAGCTCACTAATTGCTCATTCGATGAGTAGCTTGCAGATATTCCGACAAAGCTACTTGGAAAAGGGAAATTCAAAAATATGAGAGAGAAGTTAGGAATTGTATGGACTGATTCTTAAGGAGGAGTGTTAGATTATTAAGAATCAGTTAAAACTTATTTTTATCTTGAATTTGAATTTCAGTTTTTTGGATTCAATTGTAACTGGATATGGTAGAATTTGAATTCAATTGTGAGCCTATCACTTCACGAGAAAATGGAATTTATGGTTGTAAACCAGCTTATTTAAGCCATACAAATAAAAATGGAAAGGGCAGACCTTTTTCTTCATTGCCTTCTTCAAAACCAACTAAGCACCGAAACAGAGGCATTTGCAGGGTTACACTCTGTTTCGGTGCCCTCTCTCTCTCTACAAAAGCTATGTAAATAGCATTTGCATACAACAAATTCCCACACGAAAATATTACAAGGAGACTAAACACGCGATCGTCACACAATGGCTGGGAAGAAGGAATCGTGCTACAATGGCATAGGGAGATCTGCTCCTGGTGTGCGGCGCGACGACGGGAAGACGTACCTGCACCCGGGAACACGAATTCACTATTGGCACGCGATGCGATGACGGAGAAGGAAACCAGAAGGTGCTGCGTGCGGCGGCGCATAGGGATTCCGATATATTTTTAAATCAAAATTCAGGTAAGAGTCGGGTTATTTTTCATTTGAGGATTCCACAATTCTTTCTAAAATAGTTTGTTAAATTAAAATATTTGTTGAAATCTAAAAATTGATTTTTATGTGTTATTTTAATCAGCAGTTTCATAAACCAGCATATGCATATTGAATAGAATATGTGTGATTCTATTAATATGTGCAGATTAATATAAGTGTGAAAAACTATATGTATATAATATGTTGCTGTGTGTTTGCGTGGTGTATATATATATATGCAAGCAGCTCGGTGTGCTGTGAATACTTTAAATATATATTAATGCCCTCCATGCATGTGTGTGTGTGTATATATATATATATATATATATATCAATTTATAGGTATATAGATGCAGGAAGGATTGTGTGTGTTCCTGTGTTATGTATATACAGATATTTGAGGGTTTGTTTATTATATTATTTTATTAGGTAAAATTAAAAACATATATATACATATAAGTAAGGTACTAGTATATATTAAATAAATTTTATGTTTTTGTATATATATCTAAATGTGTATGAAGCCGTGCGAAAATGTAAGTAGATATATATGTCCAATTATATGAGGGTAAATATGCCTCACCCGTAAATTAAGGTATGTATTTATGCAAATATAGAAGCTGCATTTATGCATATTTAAAAAATGAATATATATCTACATACTTTGTATGGATATAAGCTATGTATGTGTTTAATGTGCATAGATATTCCAAGAAATCATAGGTATTTAGTTATACATGTGATTATGTGTTTTATGTTTGCTGATATAATTATAGAAACTATGAAATTATGATAATTTTATTGCAGTAGTTTATGTATAAATGATTAATATATATTGCAAGAAAGTAGACGTATACATAATTAGTATAAGTTTATTGTTGGATATAGTTGTGCTAATATAAATATATGTATGTTTTAGAATCTAATACGATATGATGATATTTATAAATGAGAATAATATGTACAGTAGTTAGATATAAATATTTTGGAATGAATAATAAAAATGATGAGTTCTTGATTGCTTTTTTTTTTGTATACTTTGCGATAATGATGATGAGTATGATTGTCTTTCAAATTAGATTTCTATAAATATCAAATCTACATTTGTTTTGTAAAAATATGTATGATTGTTTGGTTGCATATCTCTGCCTGGACACTGCTCTATTCTTACTGAGTTTGTGAATCTCAACCTAATTCACACCCCCATTCCAGTGCAGATTAGTTCAGATCAAGAGCACGTTCAGGATCGAAAGAAGACTCCGAATGAACTTTTAGTGATTTTAAAAGTTTTGTTGGGAAGTGAATCTAGCTATATTATAGTGATGAGATTTAAAAAATTTTGTGAGTATCATGAATGGTAATTCTGTACAAGAGATGTATCGTTGACTTATAAATTTTAGCATAATACTGCATAAACAATTAGGTTCTATGTGTATGACAACGCTCTCCCTTAGAAGAGAAGGCAAGACGTTACATCTTTACTTCAGTTTGTTTTATGTTGAAAATTCTTACCATTCCAAAATCAGAAATTTTGGGATTCTTTTCTCTATCTAACAAAATATTACTAACTTTGAGATCTTTATATATTACTTTTAGTCTATAATGCTTGTGAAGATGCAAAAGTCCTTGAGTGATATCATCAACAATCTGAAACTTTTTACTCCAGTCTAATATTATTTTTTCATTTGGATTTGATACAATAAGAATATATATTATCAATAAATAAATTAAAAAATTAGAATTAAATTAAAAAAATTTATACATAATTAAGTCGAGTAAAAAGATAATGAAAATATGTTTAAAGTAATAAAAATATAACTTCATAGAAAATATAGTCGAAAATAAAAAAAATTATTTTAAATTTTATTAGATTAATAAAATTTTAAATCTATATTTCAATTTCACTTAAAATTTTTAAACAGGTTATTTATTATCATTTTAAATAAAAAAAAATTGATATTTTAGAAAGAAAAGATTTACCAAATAAAAACTTGTCCAAGCTTCGATTAGGCATGTACTCAGTACACTAAAAGTTTTTCACCCTCCTTCACACAACAGCCTATGAGCCTTACGAGATTTTTATGTTGCAGATTAGCAATGAGTTTCAATTCATTCATGAACTCCTCGAGGCCTTGTGAAAACTTCTCGGATAACCTTTTTATTGCTACTACTTGATCTTGAGACAAATTTCCCTACAAAATAATTATCAAACACATTATATACATATATATGACAATTCGAATGAATAATATTAATTAAGAATGTGTATGCATATATATGTAGAACACATTATATACATCGGAAAAATTATTCGTAGCTAATAAAATGCTCTTAAAATTAAATTTCACCAGCTTCCCATCCTCCTGCCTACCTTCACTAAGTAAAATTCCTCCTAATCACATTTCTCTCTGCTCCTGCCATAATAAAAATCATGACCATAAATATTAACAATTAACAATTAACAAATCATGAGACCCATTAAATATAATTGGTTCATTTTTAAATATCTATTAAAAACTAATAATATACTAAATTACATTTACATAAAAATTATTTTATATGCTATTATTATTATTGAAAAATTAAATAAGGAGAGAGAAAAACAATACCGCGATCCCTTGAGGTCTTCCTCCGCCATAGACAATAGAAAGCAATTACAAAAATGAGAAGGAATACAATTAAGGCAGTGGATGTGGCAGCTACTATCGTCTTTTTCTTTATGAGCACACGATTATCATTCTCATATGACCCATCTGCAGCAGCATCTTTAAACAAATACATCAAACTAAATCATTACATAAATTCTACGTAAGAAGAAATGAGCAAGAAAAAGAAAAATGGTAGATAAAATCCAGCAAAAGAAATTAAACATACCAGATTTGAAGCCTGGAGATCTCTACCCTTATCATCTCCAGAGAGCAATTCTACAAGATCTAGCAAATCTCCATACTAATTCAAAAATGTAATTATATCATTTCTTCCTTCCACATCATCATCCCTTACTTTATTGTTCGGCATATCCAAGTAACCATATGCTGAACAAGAGCAATTCCGCAAACACCAGGACTGGCATGTACTCACATTCATCATCCCTGACATTATTGGTCGATGAGGAAGTTTCATCTTCTGCAACTTCAAAAACCCGTCTCTGTTGTAGCACTCTAAATCTTTTTCCACCATGCACCCACCAGACCACTCTTCTTTATCCCATTCTTGTTCATGTCTAGGCTTAGAACAAGGCAGACAATTAAGAGGATTTGCTCATCAAGTTGCACACATCAGATGCTCCACAATGGCCATAGAAGTCACACATACAAGATGGTGCACTCCAAAGAGATGCCCATTCATTACTGAGCCAAAAGAGAAGCTCGATTTGTCCATCTGATGTAAACAAAACCCTGGCTTTATCTTATTGTTTTGGTGAAATAAGATTGAATTTCAGATAATGTTCATCACCAAGAAAGTTAAACATAAAGAGCGAGATATCCATATTCTTCCACATACCATATATGGAGTCTGTTTCGCTTAAACCTAACACACAACTTCTCCAATATGGTTTAGAGTTCTTCCAGATGAGGAACTCAGTAAACCCTTGTGGGTCGATTCCAACAGAAAATATTCCTGGTCTTGGATCTTGTTTGTTTGACCAAGATGATAGAACAAGTTCTTTGTTCGTTGCTTGTTAAAGCTGAGTTTCTTTCCTGTTAATGCTATCAGAAGAAGTTTTAAAAACTTTCCCACAAGGTTTCTTCGTTAAGTTGGAGAAGAAGATTTCCGTCATCTCTCAACAATCCAACTGTTGTGTTTATGGAGTGCTGCGACATAATATTTGCTGACCAGACAATCTTCCCTACACTATCTAAAATCAATATGTTGTTATCTCTGAGAGTGAATTTACCTGGAGAATCCAGAGGGGAGTCTCAGTTGGCAACCCACACAACTGTTTTTGTGGGGGATAAATCATGATACCAGATACCCACATAGCTCTTGTTGGAATCCTCCAGACTGAAGAACCCTAATGCAAATGTGCCAGTTGCAGAAATCAGGGTTTTGTTTCCAGTGATGTAATCTCCCAACAGCATATTGCCTTCGCATCTGTAAAGCATTCTGCAAAGAGAATATGTTATTAAAAATACAAAAGCAATCATGATATCATGACAACCCATTTGAAGAATTGAAGATTTTCTCGCACTAGAGAATCATCAAAACAAGGATATTTATAGTAATAATGTTCTATTTAGAAAAAAAAACGACTTCTAATTACCTCCTTGATCTTTGTAGAATGGTTTTTGTAGGATGGATTGGAAATATGACTAAAGTTTTGAACTTTACAATAAAAACTTACGAAAATAATTTATTATAGGTATTTTTTATTATTAGAATTCACCGTTCTAACAATTTGTTGTCAAATTAATAAGTATTCTAGTATGATTAAGTCCTTAATTTTCTCTTATAATTAAGTATAATTCTATTATACATGTCAGAATTTTATTGTAATCCTCCACTTAAGAATATGTAAAATAAAGTAGAACCAGTTGCTCTTTTTCTTTTGGGGAGAGTAAAAGATATTAATTGCCTAATTTCAGTCAACTAATTTAGACTCGTTGATGCGTCTATATCCTTGAAAGAAATGTGTTGTTTCTTAATGACGGTCCTTTGGTAGTTCTCATTCACTTATATCCTTGTTTTATCCAAGGACCCAAACAAGCCTTTGAGAAATCAACGATGAATTATTCGTGGCAAAAACATAAAATGGTCCATATATTAATATGAGAAAATGATTAATCTATAGCGAAAAATTGGAATTAAGTTGTACTATTGTAAAATTATTAAATTATAATGGTTTAATTGATGTAATGATTTTGAGAATCTGTATGTGGTGCATGTAATTCTGTTTCAACTATAAGTTCAGTATGTGATGCAGGTGAGTCTGTCTCTAACATGGGATCAATAAATGATGCAGAAGAAGAGGTAGACACATTACCGGAAGTGATTGGCGGGAAGAAATTGTCATAGACTCCATCATCTGCTGAAGTTGTAAACTTGAACTTGAATCTATCACTGTTACAATCTGCAAAGTAATCATCAGTATAAGGTATGTTATTGACTTCTTTTGCAAATGAAGAAAATGGGAAGGTGTGTTCAACAAAATATACAGCCCATGATACAATAATTTTTTTGAGATGTGAGGTCATAAAGTTTAAAGCCTTTTACATGGGAAGGATAGCCAAGGGAGATGCATCTAGTGACTCGAGGATCAAACTTTGATCTTTGTGCTGGATGTGCAGATGCACAACACAAGCAGCCAAAGACTCTCAGATGATTGAATTTGGGAGTAGTATTGAACAATAATTAGATAGGAGTTCTACTGTCGATGATTGGAGAGGGTATCTGGTTAATGAGACACACTACATGAAGGACACAGTCAGTCCAAAATTTCAGCGGTAGATGGGCTTGAAACTGCAATGACCTTGCTACATTTAGTATGTGCTGATATTTTCTTTCCACCAGACTATTTTGTTGTGGTATATATGGGCATGAACTTTGATGAATGATCCCTTTCTCAGCATAATAATCTGGCATGTCAAATTTTTTATCATTATCAGATCTAATATATTTTATTTCCTTGTTGAACAGCACTTCTATATATTGAAAGAAACTTGAAATTAGCTTCCTCACTTCTGCTTTAGTCCTTATGGGAAATGAACAAGTGTACAGACTCTTATCATCAACAACTGTTAAAAAATAATGGTGTCCATACAAAGAAGCAACAGAGTTTGGACCCCAAATGTTAAGATGTATCAAATCAAAATAATATTTACTTTTTGAAATACTTGTAGGAAATGGAAGTCTTTTTTGTTTGGCTAAATGACAAACATCACAATCAAAAGAGGAACAACGAAAAATTGAGTTATCAATTTGTTAGAGTATATGAAGTCTTGGCAAAGTGGCTAAGACGGAAATGCCAAAGAGTTTATCATTTATAACGTGAAAAGAGTTACTAGGATGTTTACTAACAGAACTAACAATGAGAATTTCTTGGTTCTCGGAACTTGGATGATATTGTCTGCGTCTTTTTTTAGCTATACCAATCATCTTCCAGCTTTGTGTATCCTGAATAAAGAAACATTTATTGTTGAATGACAAGCATAATGAAGTAGTTTGTATTAATTGGCTAACAGAAATGAGGTTTAATGAACAATTAGGGACATATAGAACATTACGTAAAACAAGGATAGGTGTCAAAATGCACATTTCCAGCATGTGTTGTATATACTGTTTGTGTATTTGGCAACTTAATATATGTATTACTTATAGGTCTGCAGCAAGTGAAAAGACTATTAGCCTTACTATATGGCATGAAGCCCCTGAATCTACTATCAATTAATCTATTTTTGTTTCAACAAAATGTAATAGTGAAAAAGAGTTGTTGCCTTATTCTGCAGAGGGAGTAAAAGTGGTTGAAAGGTTGCCTATCTATGACATGGAAGAGTTGTTGTGTGTGACTGTAGGCTGTTGGATTAAGGCCAGAAGTTTCTCATATTGTTCCTTTGTAAAGGCAAGAGGCACTGCTTCTGAAATGATGCACTTATTGTTGAAATTGGCACAGGAACTAGCACTATTACAACTCATGTTTGCTTCCAATTCTACTAAACAGGTAATTATTTGACTATCATTTGGGTTATTTCTTTGTCTTGATCTATAACCAGGTGGATAGCCATGCATTTTATAACACCTACCCACTATGTGGTCTACAAAACCACAGTGAGTACATGTTACTATTTCCATTTCCTATTTTCGGCAGCCATTGTGTGTCAGCCAAAGGAGCTACGGGGAGATTGTGGTGATGTGGAATGAAGATCGTATTTGATGCATGGATGTCCTGATTGGTGAAGTCTCTCTGTCCGTTTTGTTTAAGAGTTGCAGGGGAGGGGTGGAATAGGTGTTCTCCAGGATTTACTGTAGAGGCAATAAGGAGGAGAGGGAACTTTTATGGAAAGAGTTACAAACTTGTAAAATGAAATGAGGGTGTTACTGAGTGGTTGGTGGTGATTTCAACATGATTATGAAAAGAGAGGAGAGGAGTAGTGGTAACTTTGAGACTCAACTACTATGGAATTTGTTGAAGCTGTGGAGGAGCTTGGATTGGCTAATATCCCGCTTGTGGGACGGCCATGAACTTAAAAAAATCAGAGGGTCAATTCTTCTTGTTCCAGAATCGATAGATTTCTCGTTTATTCTCCTATTCTCATTTACTTTCTTGGTGTTACACAGACTCTGCTTCAGCGTGCTATCTCTGATCACTACCCCATTTGTCTCGTCACTGATGGTATCCAGTGGAGTCCAGTTCCCTTCAGGTTGGACAATAGGTGGGTACATAAGGCAAAATTCAGGGCATCAGTGGAGGAGAAGTGGAATGATTATGTGGTATCTGATACTACTTCATTCAGAATTGCACGCAAATGATATTAAAGAGTGGACAAAGGAGGAACTGAGAAAAGAAGAGGAATCTACGGGTAGCTTGCTAAAGGAATTAGGGGATTTAGATGATAAAGAAAGCAGTGAAGGTCTGGCAGTGAAGGATTGGTGCAGACGGGATGAAATAAAATTGTTGGTGGCTAGACAGGCCAAAATTGAAGAACAGACATGGAGACAGAAATCTAGGGAGAAATGGTTAAAAGAGGGTGATAGGAACACTAAATATTTTCATGCTTTAGCTAGCCACCAAAGACGATGCAATTACATTGATGAGTTGTGGGTGAAGGGAGTGAAATAAAGTGGAAATCACAAAATGAGAAAGGCTGCCATGATATACTTTAAAGAGTTATATGAAGAAGAGTTTAGGATTCAGCCAAGACTTGATGGTTTAACTTTCAAGAATATTAGCGTGGATAGCAGGAAGAATACTGAGGCTGTTTTCACTAAAGAGGAGGTGCTTGCGACCTTAAAAATGCTACAATAGTGACAAGGCCCTAGGGCCGGATGGATTCAACATGAATTTCATCCAAGTTTGTTGGGATGTGATTAAAGATGATGTTATGGATGTATTTGAGGAATTCCACCAGAATGGGAAGTTTGTTAAGTTCTTTAATGCCATTTTTTTTTTGTGTTGATTGCCAAAAAGAAGGGGCGAAGCATGTCAATGATTTTTTTTAAGTAGAGAAGGTCAAAACAATGTTGTTTTGGGAAATTAAAAAATGACACTGTTTTAATTTGAAGAAAAGAAAAAGAGAAGGAGGTGAAAACGACGTTGTTTTGATAGCATCAAAACGACACCATTTTGATGACAAAAGAAAAAAAATGAGGGAGTTGCAGAGGCGAACATGCCTATGCAAAAAGAAGAAGATGAGGTGTACACACCTTTAAAACTCACCAGAGATGGAGGAGCCGAGGTGTGGAGGAGTCTTCTTCTTCTATTTATAAGAAGAAGAAAGAGGCAGGAAAGAGTGATGGATTGGGTAAAGAGAGAGAAAGTTAGAAAGAGAAAGAGAGGGAAAGAGAAAAAAAAAATATGAAGAAGGAGATGATGGTAGCGGCAGCGGCATGCCCAAATCATTCCCGATATGCGGTAGAGCAAGAATAGAGAGAAAGGAAGAGGAGTTGCGCGCAATGGAGTAACGTTGGGAAAGGAGATCAGAGCACGGCAGCCAAGGTGTGATTTTGCTCATCTGCATCGTTTTTCAGCGCGATTTCACTTGATCTACATCAAATTTGAGTGTGTGGTGCATTCTACGACATGTTCCGATCGATTCGTGGCAGCACGCAGTCGTCCGGTGGCAGCGCGTGGCAGTTTCTGGCAGCAGAGCATGTATGTTCTGGTGACATCATGTGGAGGCATGTAACGGAGCATCTTTTCGATGGATATGCACGATTATATTTGGCACACTGGTGGTGCGCGTGGTGACTCTGGCAAGTGGGATCGCGTGGTCAAAGTAAAACTAGTTTTTGTTGGATTCATTTCTAAAAATCTCTCATCGGTTAATACACATGTTATGTATTTATGAACGAGGAAATTAACCAAGTGACAATGAAGATTTAAAGGAGAGCTAGACCCGAGTCAATAAGAATTCTAACACTTTTTCTTATTCACGTTTTCCACTACGGGTTTTATGAACTCATCCTATTCGGATGTACACAATTCCATATGACTGGAAACTAACATGATGTTGAGTATGATGTATAATTATGTACTCATATTATTACTTGTATGTATATGCAGATTTTATGCATGCTAGTTATCAAGTTATAAATGTGTATGACACATATATATACATATATAAATGTATAATTGTAGGTTATGCAACATATATACGTAGGAATACATATACGCCTTGTGTGAACATACAAGTATATTTATGTTGTATATGTTGCGTGTTAATATATATACTTATTTAAGTTGGTAACTGTGTATATAAAATGTATATATTGTATTTATTGTGAATTTTGTTGATGCATAATATATATATATATATATGTGTGTGATATATAAATAGGTGCATGTCTGAGTAAGTCATCTAGTGGCGAACCTGATCAGTAAAAACATAACATAAAAATCTTCAAAAGATGAAAAAATCTGTTTAACCAGTATCACCGAGGGAGGTATGTGTGTGTAGCCTTTTGGCGAGTGATCATAGTGAACCATACCAATGGATACGGCTTTAGCCAGACGTGACGAAGCAATAAAAATTGTAAACTTTATACTATGTACTGCAAACTACAAACTGTGAACTGAACTGTAGCGTATTCACGTGGTAAAGGGGATCCTTACTGCCCTCGTTGATGCCGATGAAAACGGCATTGTGCGGCGAAACTATTTTTAATAAAACATAAGCTGATTGGAAGTCATGAGTGAAGTTTATGATACTAAAATACTGAACTAATATCTACTAAATTATTTACTGCTTAAATTATGATACTGAATACTGAATTATATAAATTATAGAACTGTTGATGTCTTGAATTATATTACTGAAATAATAAATTTTGAATGTTTACTGAACAAACTGATTAGAAGATTTAGTGATTGAGTATGTGCATGTCTTTTTTTATGGGCACTACCCATTTTCCTTACTGAGTTCGTGAAGCTCACCCTAATTCACATCCTCCAATGCAGATTAGTCCAGATCAAGAGTAAGCTCAAGATCGAAGGAAGACTTTGAAGAATTTTTAGTAACAGTAAGGGTTCGTCTTGTAAAGTCAATTAATTATATAATAGTGATTTAATGTAAAGAATCTTGTAAGCCTCATATCTTGTAATTCCGTGTATGGATGATTGAATCTTAGGTTTTCATTTATTACTGCGTAAATTTATTAGACTATATGTGTGGAATAGCGCTCATTTCTCTACGGAGAAAGTGAGTCGTTATAGGTTTAGTAGTTCATCCTATAAAATCTTCATCGAGTGTAATATTTTGTAACCGAGAGGTTATTTTGTTTCAAACTGTATATTTCTTCTTGTAGGTCTAAAATTATTACTAACTCTTCTTGAGCAAAACGATCATGCAAATACTTCCACAGGTCTTTTGCATGATCAGTCCATATAACACTCTGCACTATAGATGGTGACATATATCTCATAAACTAAGAGAGCACAATTGCATAACATCTCTCCTAGGATTCATACATGTGATCATCCCTATCCGGCACCTTTAAAGATCCATTTATAAATTTTAATTTATTCTTTGAAATGAGTCATTTTCATTGCCCTAGACCAGGAGTAAAAATTATTATATGTGAGGACAAAGGATGTAAGCTGCAAAGACGGATTCTCACTCAGATGCAAATAGTAAGGACTTGCAAGGATTTTCTCCATAATCGACGGTTCTGATGCAGTTGTTGAAGTATTCATACCTTGACTGTGTAGAGGCTCCGAGCTATAAAATAGATTATTGTTTTACTCTTTTGAGTGATTAATCAAACAATGTTGTAAATCTTGAAGGTAGGAAGGAAATCGATGAAGAAATTTCATCTATCTGTAACTTTAGGTTTTCTCCTTCTTCATATGTTGAGAGATAAAACGACGAAGAAAGTTAAGATAGAAAAATTTGCTCTCATTCCATATTAAAATCTAGAATCAATAACAAATTTGTAAAAACCTGAAGGCGATTGTATCATATTTGAAAGCAACAGAGAGAGAGAGAGAGACGAAAAAGGAGAGTAACTACTTCGTGGATAAAAAATGAGCCGATTGTTTTCATTAATTAGACTGGGTATTTATACACAGGAATTAAGCATAATTAACGATCAATAGTTACAATTGATTAAAACAGAGCAAGCTATAAAGCAAACACCAACATTCCACTTCCACATAAATGGGTGTCTTTTATGCAAATGCCTTACAGATGGGCAAAAAGAGATAGGAACTCAAAAATTCCAAACTCATACGTAGTTTGGAATTTTTGACCAGGTACAACATAATTGAAAACAATAGTTAACAAAACAAATTAATTGCTATTAGAGACCCAAATAAGGACGTAAAATTAATCAATAAACAAACTAACAGAGAGAAATGAGTAATTCCAGATATCAATACCTTGATATCAAAATCAGCACCGCCAGTGACGAGTAGACCTAAAATAGGATGGAAGTCTAGGGTTAGAACCGTTTTGATATTGTGCCAATTTATCTGTACTGTGCCTCTCCTCATTACTTCTTTCTCCCTCTTCTAATACACTTTGTAGCTTGGATTTTTTCGAGAAAAGGACAGAAATCAGGATTTTGTTTTTGAGAAAGAGTGAGAAAAACATTTATCATTTGGCACAAACTTGTTTTGATTCGCGTACTTGAACCGTTCTTCTCCTACGCCCCATTATCCATATGAGTCCGACCTGAACCACGATGCTTTTTCTTTTATTTTTTACCCATGAATCCATATTGCCATTAAAAATATATTTTTTTAATAAAAATTATTAATTAATAATCATTATCTAGCATTTTTCATAAAAATCAATTTTTTAATATATTTTATATACTTATTGATTTAATCCAAATTATACTTAAAATTTCATCTACTAAAACTTATGTTATCCTACACAAAGAGTTTGATACAGTTTTATGAATTATTAGTTCCCATTTTTAATTCTATTTTAGTAATAAAAATTAAATAGTATAAATATTTATCTTTACAAGGTAATTAAAAACTAGCATAGAAGATATTTAACTTTTCAAAAGCATTTTTTGTTTCATGTAGAAGTAAATATTTCTTAAGATGCTAAAATCTCATAGTCTTTTTCTGTTTATATTGTTGACTTATGTTTACATCAATTAAACACATATTAGGGATGTGTTAAATTATTTTTCTATTTTATTTTAATAAATTAATATTTTAAAATTATAGATCTTACGTAGTTCTTTTCATGTACTTTAAATATTGTTGTAGATTATTGATTGTTTATCCCAACAGATTTTTTTTACTGTATATTCTTATTTTCGTTGTGAAAATTTTATGGTATATAAATTTTGATTAATCAATCTAAAAACTTTATGTTATAATTAGATCCTATGAAAGTCTTTCTTTATAATTAAAATTATAAAAACTGCTTAACTTTGCAATATTTCTAAATCAAATTGTAAACATTTTGATATAAATGAGTTAATATAAATCCAATTTTAGTTACTTTTAATCAATATGCGAATTATTTTATGCTTATATTGAGAATGATATTTCAAAGAAAAAAAAAGAATGGAGATTGAATAAGAGGATAAATATCCATCTATATAATTTATATATATATTTTTTATCCTTTACATATCATATAAAATTTTACTAAATTACAAAAACTAGTATTAAATAATCTTTTAACTTATTGCTAATATAATTTAAAAATAAATTATTTCACATTTGTTTACTATCGAGCCTCTGACCAAGTTATTGTCATCTCATTATAGGAATGAGAATTGAAAGGTTGGTGAAGACTTGTATTATCATTGCTCATCCAAAAGGCAGGTTCTTTGGGAGATGGAAGTAAGATAGTTTCGTTTCCTAACATCAAAATCACCGAAGACATAATTGGTCGATCAATTGGTGCTTCTTGAACACACAACAATCCAATATGGATACATCTTTCAGCTTGTTGAATAGAACATGTATCACGTATTGATGAATCTATTATCTCCAATGCTTTACCTTTTTTCCACTCTTTCCATGCCTAAATTGTATTTTAAATATAATTAATTTCAAGATTGAAAATTTTATTATTGTAATTATTTATCATAAATATAAACTTTTAACTAAACAACACTAGAAGAGAAAATAAGTAAGAGGATATAACTCACCCATATTTGGAGAATTTGAGAGAGATCTTCACAATGAAAATTAATATTTCTTTTTCCACTCACAATCTCTATCAACAATACTCCAAAACTAAAAACATCTGACTTCTCTGAGAATTTTCCATATAAACCGTATTCAGGCGACATATAACCACTGGATTAACAATCAAAATTTAGTCTAATTAGTATATAGTAATTTAATTAAAAGTACAAACATAAAAAAATTAATAACACCAATAATTAAAAATGTTGTCAAGTGTCTATTTTCATACTTTAAGAAAATGTTAGTATGAAATAATGTACTTTTAACATTCATAGTAATTTTTTCACAAATTTACATAATTTTTTGCTTGAGAAAATACTTTCCTTTGGTTTTTTAATTCGTTGTCACTATTCCAACTAAAGGGATATAACTACTATTGAATGTTAAGAGAAGTCTAAGTTTGTTATTGTAATCTATCCAACACACTCATAAATAAAGTTATAATTTCATTAAATTAAGAATTATGAGTTGGTCATTGTTAACTAATAATATACCTACAAAGTATCGAATTCTACATCTTAAATGATATTTGAACATGTAATTTTTACGAATATCTTAATCATTGCACCACTATATTTTTTATATATATCAATATACTTTAGATTCATATCATAGAATGTGTTAAAAATTATTTAAATGCTTACTTAAAAAAAAAAAATTTGTATTGTATTTAAATGTACTACTTTAGTAACAGAATAAATAGAATGTTTATTCATACTTAAAAATAAATTTTAAGTAAGAAAAAAAAATATACTACTTCAAACTTTTTCTTTATGAGAAAAAAAGCTAGGTTGGATTTGTGATCCATTTTTTATTGCATGATTAAAAAAGACAATAGATTTGTTGAAACTTAATCTAATTTGGTCATTGCAACCCCATAACACACTAATGAGTTAAATTTTCGAGTTAAGAAGTTCAATAAAAATGTAATCTAATGTTTTACCATACTTGTACAAATTAATAATGAGTAGAAAAAAATTTCCTACAATAATTTATATATACCTATTGAACCAAGTAACAATAGTAATTATATAATTAATTATTCAAAAAAATATTTAAAATTTAAAAGATTTTGTTTTAATAATATATCAATATATTTATTTATAATTTATAACTGTCTTTCAATGATGTACTATATAATTAGATTTTTATGTTGAACATTAAAAATAAATCCATATATAACATAAGCAAGCTAAAATGAAGAGAAAGGTAGAAAAAAGACTTACTACGTTCCTACTACTTTGTTGGTCTTTGCTTCAGTTTGATTCATGTCAAAAATTCTTGCCATTCCAAAATCAGAAATTTTGGGGTTCATTTCTCCATCCAACAAAATATTACTCGCTTTAAGGTCTCTGTGTATTACTTTTAGTCTAGAATGCTTGTGAAGATATAGAATTCCTTGAGCAATACCCTCAATAATCTGAAATCTTTTATTCCAATCTAAGATTCTTTTTTCATTTGGATCTGATACAATAACAATATATATCATCAAAAAATAAATTAAAAAAATAAAAATTAAATTAGAGACACTTACAAATAATGGAATAAAATATGACAAAAATTATGTTAAAAGTAATAAAAATATAATCTTATAGAAAATTTAATTTCAAATAGAAATAAAAAATTATGTTTCAAATTTATCATGCTAATAAAATTTTGAATCTGCTATTTCAATTTCACTTAAAATTTTTAAAGAAATTAATTTTTATCATTTTAAATAAAAAAAAAAGAAATTGATGGTTTAGGAAGAAAAAATTACCGAATAAAAATTTGTCCAAGCTTCGATTAGGCATGTATTCATAGACCAAAAGCTTTTCACCATTCTTTACACAACAGCCTATGAGCCTCACAAGATTTTTATGTTGCAGATTGGCAATGAGTTTCAATTCATTCATGAACTCCTCAAGTCCTTGTGAAGATTTCTCCGATAACCTTTTTATTGCTACTACTCGATCTTGAGGCAAATTTCCCTACAAAAATAATTATCAAATACGTTATATAAACATATATGCATATGTTTGTATATATAGACACATATATGACTATTTGAATGGATAATATTAATTTACTAGGTATGTGTATGTATATATAAAACTTCACCTTATAAACCGCACCAAATCCACCTTCTCCTAATTTATTTGAGTCGGAAAAATTATTCGTAGCTAATAAAATGCTCTTAAAATTGAATTCCACCAGCTTTCCATCCTCCTGCCTGCCTTCACTTGTAAAGCTCCTCCCAATCACATTTCTCTCTGCTTCTGCCATAAACGAAATTATAAGTACACTAATAATCAATAAATCATGAGACCCATTAAATATAATTGTTTTATTTTTAAATATTTACGAATAATTAAGTAATATACTAAATTATATTTACACAAAAAATTATTTTCCATATTATTATTATTATTGTAAAATTAAATAAGGAGAGAAAAAGGAATACCGCGATCGCTTGAGGTATTCCGCCACCATAGACAGTATAAAGCAATTATAGCAATGAGAAGGAATGCAATTAATGCAGTGGATATGGCAACTACCACCTTCTTATTTTGAATGGGGACATGATTGTCATTCTCATGCGACCCATCTGTAACTGCATCTTTAAACAAATACATAAAATTAAATCATTAAAATAATTTCTACGTAAGAAGAAATGTGTAAGAAAAAGAAAAATTTATAGGTAAACCCTAGATAAAATCCAGCTAGAACTAAACATACCAGATTTGGAGCCTGGAATTCGAACATAGAGATCTCTACCCTTATCATCTCCAGACAACAATTCTACAAGATCTAGCAAATCTCCATGCCAATTCAAACATGTAATTATATCATTTCTTCCTTCCACATCATCATCCCTAACTTTATTGTTCGGCATATCCAAGTAACCATACGCTGAGCAAGAGCAGTTCTGCAAACACCTGGACTGGCATGTACTTGCATTCATCATCCCTAGCATTATTGGTAGATCGGGAAATTTCATCATCTTCACCTTCGAAAACCCATCTCTGTTGTCGCACTCTAAATCTTTTTCCACCTTGCACCCACCAGACCACTCTCCTCTATCCCATTCTTGTTCATTTCTAGGCTTATAGCCTGGCAGACACTTACAGACTCGCCATGAAGAGGATTGACTAATCAAGTCGCACACACCAGATGGTCCACAATATCCGTAGAAGTCACACATACGAGATGGTGCACTCCAAATAGATGCCCATTCATAACCAAGCCAAAAAAAAAGCGCAATTTGTCCATCTGATGTTAACAAGAATCTGGCTTTATCGACTTGTCTTGGGGAAACAAGTTCGAATGTCATATAATGTTCATCACCAATAAAGTTCAAAGTAAAGAGGAAGTTGTCCATATTCTTCCACAGATCATATGTAGATTCTGTTTGACTTAGCCCGTACACATTACTTCTCCAATATCGTTTAGATTTCTTCCAGATGAGGAACTGAGTAATCCCTTCTGGGTCGATCCCGTAAGTAAATATTCCTGGTTTTGGATCTTGCTTGTTTGACCAAGACGACAGAACAAGTTCTTTGTTGGTTTTCTTGTTAAAGCTGACTATCTTTCCTGGTAGTGTTGTATCAGAAGAAGTATTAAAGCTTTCCCACACGGTTTTTTCGTTAAGTTGTAGAAGAAGATTTCCATCGTCTCTCAACAATCCAACTGTTGTGTTTACGGAATGTTGCGACGTAATATTAGTCGACCAGACAATCTTTCCTGTACTATCTAAAATCAATAGGTTGTCATGTCTGAGCGTGAATTTACCTGGAGAATCCAGTGGGGAGTCTCTGTTGGCAACCCAAACAACTGTTTTTTCGGGACCTAAATCATGATACCAGATACCCACGTAGCTCTTATTGGAATCTTGAGGACTGAAGAACCCTAACGCAAATGCACCAGTTGGAGAAACCAGGATTTTTTTTCCAGTGATGTAATCTCCCGACAGCATATTACCTTCACATCTGTAAAGCATTATGCAAAGTGAATATGTTATAAAAAATACAAAAGCAATCATGATGTTATCGCAACCCATTTGAAGAATTGAAGATTTTCTCGCACCTGCATAGATAATCATCAAATCGAAGATATTTATAATATCAATGTTCTATATTATAAAAGAAAACGACTTTTAATTCCTTTACTTTCTATAATGGGCAGGAGATATAACTTTATTTTTCAACTCTGTAATAAAAATGTACGCAAATAATTTATTATAGGATATTTGTTCTTATTTGAAATGCGTTGTTCTAATAATTTACAGTCAAACTAGTATGATTAAGTCCTTCAGTTTCTCTTATAATTAAGTATAGTTCTCTTACACACATCAGAATTTACTGTAATTAAAGCACGAAGCAGAATTAATTGCTGTTTTTTTTTATTTTGGGTTAGAGTAAGAGATATCAATTGCCTAATTTAAAATTTCAAAGTCACATGATTTAGACTTTCTGATACGTCTATGTCCTTGAAAGAGACGAGTCCGAGTTGATTTTTAAATGACGGTCTATAACTTGTTGCAAAAATTAACAAAATTTTTATAATACTAAAATGTTTTTTTTTTTTCAATTTATATTTAAAAATCTCTTTAATGTAGTCTTTAATTTTATGTTTTAAAATGGATTAAATCTGAAAAAATTATTAATTTGTGTCCTACAATCACATACCATATAAATGTGTCCCGTAGGGGGACAGCCATACACCACGTAAAAAAAGTTTCTTTAAATATAAAAAAATAAGAATAAGTTAGATTCACATGTTTTTACTTATTATTAATTGCTTTTTTTTTTGTTAATGTTGGAGTGAATTAAATGCAATAAACTACCGGAACCACAAACATTAATGGGGCTTTAGATATTAGTCATTTTCTTCTATTTAAATGCTAATTTATTTAATAATTTTCTTTAACCTAATTTAAAATTCTTACACTATTTTTTTTTGGAAAAATTTTATACAATAAATTAATAAAATAAATTTAGGTATGATAAAAAATAATTTGTGTAATATATCCCAACTTGATGATATATGTTATCGATAAGATATGCGATTAAATTATCTAATTGAATGAGAAATTGATCTTGAAATTGTTACAGCTCGAATCTCAATATCGTTATGTACGAACATTTGCATAATATTTTCAACTAGTAAAATCGATAAATATTAAATATGCAATAGAACTATATTTTAATACACATCTCTTATGATAGAATAATTATTTATTTATAAATAATTATAACATCTAAATTGATTTGGAAATGAATTAATATAATAGATAATAATTAATTAAATGAAATTTATTCATTTTTGAAAAGTTGTGAGTTTCTCTTTAAATGACAAACATCACAATCAAAAGAGGAACAAGGATGTAACACCCAACTATTTCGGCCGCCAAACGAGGTAAAAATTCTACCATTTGCTCAGAATTTTATTCTAAACTCACCTATGCCCAAATAGGAGCGAAATCACCTGCCAATTGGCCGAAAAAAGCCGCCGCGGGGTGTTTCAGTTTTTACCTCCAATGAGGCCCTTTTTGATTCCTGTTCGATGTGATATATTCACTGTTGTGATCACCGTTTCCTCCTCTACAGGTTGACCGGAGCAAAACACCTAACCACAACGTGAGTCGGAGGAGCCGCCGTACCAGAGAGCCCCACCGCCGGTTAGTTTCTATTTTTTACGTTTTTCCGGTCCACTGAGAGCCCTAAGTGTGTTTTCTCACAGGAACCGATGCAAGTTTGGCTGAATTCAGCCAAAAACAACCAACCTGAGGCGAGTGCCGCCACTCGCGGCGGCGCCGTCGCTAGAGCACGGCAGAGCTGCCATGTCAGAATTCTGAAATTGGCCGAGTAGGCTCTGGGTCTAATTTTTGGGTTATTTGGGACATGTGTAGGTACCGTAAGCGCATTTCAGTTCCCGAGAAAAAAATTCATGGAACTCAGGAACTGCCCATATGCGTAGTAACAATCTAGTTTTCGGCATCGAATTAAGTAAGGACTCCTTACCTTATTTTCTATTATGGAATTGAAGTTTGAATAAATGATAATATTGTATTTTGTACAAATTAAATAGAGATGCATAATTAATTACGGTTGCTAATGGAGCCCGAACTGGATATTATTCTCTGTCGATTTCTGTTTGATTTATTTCATAGTTTAAAAGTATTATGGTATATAGTTTATCTATTTTATGATTTAAATGCATGTATTGCTGCTTACTTCACTACTGTTTGATTTTGGGAATCTAAGATATGATTGCATTGTTGGATGCACGTTACTTATTTATGTATTTATGTTTGATTTGGTGATGGAAACTAAGGACAAATAGGAATGCGATGTGATATGATAAATGGATAAGATGACAGTCTCACTAGATATCCTAGGAGATGGTGGACGGACCGGGTTCATAGGGGACCACCCTACTATGAACATTGTCTAATACCAGACGGGGTATGGAGACTTGGTTATCTGGTGCTCATACCGGACAGTGTATGGGGATGGCCCGCTTCACCTTCATACCGGACGGGGTATTGAGGTTTAATGTCTTGGCGCTCATACCGAACGGGGTATGAGAACGACCCTGGAATTAAGACAGTTAAGGAGAATGGCTCACGTGTAGCGGAGACACCCATATGGATCCCTATGGATATTAGTAGGCTGGTGAAAATAAGAAACGTTGATAATCAGTATTGTTAATAAATACAGATTTATGATATGTTTTATGTTACTGATTATGCATGAAATTGTGATCTGTATGATGTAATTGTCTTTATAGATTGTTTTCACAGGTTCTCTAAGGGTAAGAAAAAAGATAAGTGGTTTTATTTTAAAAAAAAATATTTTGTTTTAAAATTTGTGCTCCATTAGTTGTTTTTGGTTTTTCTACCAACCTTTACTTCCGTGACGGTGATATAGTATGATGTTCTTACTGGGCTTGTGTACCTCAGTCCTTATTTAACCATTTCAGATCAGGAGGACCTGGTTCCCCATCCTGATCCACAAGAATACGGCGAGTAGATGCTAGATACTTTATAGTTTCTTTTATTTTTTCTCATTTTCTCGTATTTTTTTTAGAGAACTTATTTCGTGATATTATTCAGTACTTTTAAATTATTGTGTAAGGGATGTTAACTTTAATTTTTTATTTCGCTTCCGCACTCAGATTATTATATGTATTTTCTTTTGAATTTCCGGGGTCATTACAATTGGTATCAGAGCCACGTTCCTCGGACCCGTCCCTTACATAATAATACTTAGAGAAACACCAAACAATGGATTATCACTCAACTATTCCTTGTAAAATACAGGTATAAGGAGATGAGAAGAGGAAGACCCCCACTAAACCGGGCAGCCCGGGAGAGTTTGCTCAGGGAAGACGTGGATAGGATATTTGAGATGTTAGAAATACTCATTGCGGCCCAGCAGGGCCGAAAGGAGAGGAGGGAGCTACCTGACCCTCCCTCGCTGCCACAGGTTGAGCCACCACTGCAGCGAGAAGATCCTAACCCACCTCGGTATGACCCTGCTCCTCCATAGTACCACCCGGTGCCACCGCCGTAGTATAATCCAATGCCCCAGCCACAGTACTGCCCGGCACCACCACGGTATAGTCTAGTACCCCCACCATATCAGCAAGTACCACCACAGGACCCCCCAGTCTATTCTCAGCTTGCCTCAGTCCCTCTTCTGCGGGACTCAGCTCCTTCCACGATTGACCCAAGTTACATAGAGAGGTACAAGAGACTAAACCCATAAACTTTTTTGCAGGGGAATCCTCTTCTAAAGATGCCCAGTACTGGTTGGCGGAGATGGAGAAGGCCTTCAAGACCCTAGGAGTGACTCCCGAGCAGAGGGTCACCCTTGCTACCTACATGCTGGTGGGAGAAGCAAACCACTAGTGGGAACTCAAGCAGACCACCCTACCTGTTCCAGTTACTTAGGAACAGTTCCTACCAGCCTTTCATGCAGAGTACCTCCAATAGCACATCCGACATCTGAATGAGATGGAGTTTGTCCAGTTGGTTCAAGAAAACATGACGGTGTCAGAATATACTCGTAAATTCCTAGAGTTAGGTCGATACTCCCCTGAGACGTTGATGGATGAGGGCAGGAAGGCTAGGAGGTTCCAGTGGGGCCTCCGCCTAGAGATCAAGTGGCATTTGTTTGTACTAGAGCTCGGGACTTACTCGGCCGTTCTGGCCAAAGCACAGTTAGTGGAGAGAAGCCTCCACACCCTCCCTCAGTCAGTAGGGAATCACAGAGCCCCAGCTCCACCCCGCAGACCAGCACCTACTGCGTCTGTCCAATAGAACAAGAGGCCCAGACCGGTGATCCAAGCTCCCCCCAGGCTCTAGTGACAGGGCGTGGTAAGATATGTCAACATTGCGGTAGGGATCACGGGAACCGACCATGCTACCGCCTCAACAACACCTGTCGCATATGTGGTAGTGCCCAACACTATGCGAGAGAGTGCCCAAGGAACCAGAATCAGGGAAGACCTCCTATCCAGGGCTTACAACTTTACCCAGCTAAATGTCGAAGCCGACCCGGACGTGGTACAGGGTATGTATATTATCTGTAACTATCTTGCTAATGTTTTGATTGACACTGGTGCATCACATTCATTTATTTTACCTGTTTTTGCATCCAATTTTAATGTATTACCTGATAAACTTGATTTAATATTATTTGTGTCTACTGCTAGGAGTGTAACACTATTGGGAGAAGTTATCTACAGAGCTTGTACCGTAGAGATAGCAAATAAAAAACTGAGTGTAAACCTAACAGAATTAAACACGGGAAATTTTGATGTAATCTTAGGAATGAATTGGCTAGTGGCGTATCACGCCACCGTAGATTGTTTTAGTAAGAAGATTGTATTCAATCCTCCTAATGAGGAGCCATTTACAAATTAATAAAATTATTTAATACTTATTCCTTGATGGCAAGTTTATTATTTGTCGAGTACCTTAACCTTGTTATTTTATCTAAGTAGGCAAATCCAAGAAAGAGAATTGTATTCAAGAGATTCCGGTAGTTCGAGACTTTCCAGATGTGTTTCTGGATGAACTGTCCGGACTGCCAGTGGACAGGGAAGTCGAGTTCACTATAGATCTACAGCCAGGCACCTAACCTATCTCGGTTGCTCCTTACCGCATGAGACGTGTTGAGATGGAAGAGCTAAAGAAACAAATCATTGAATTACAAGACAATGGTTTTATCAAACATAGTGTGTCCCCTTGGGGTACCGGGGTCACTTTTGTCAGAAAGGAAGATGGAACATTGAGACTATGTATTGATTATAGGGGATGAACAGGGTCACAATCAAGAACAAGTATCCCATTCTCAGGATTGATGACCTCTTCGATCAGTTGCAGGGTGCGCAGGTCTTTTCTAAAATAGACATACGATCAGGTTACTATCAGGTGAAAATAAGGACAGAAGACATCCCCAAGACGGTTTTTCGAACTAGGTACGGACACTATAAGTTCCTGATCATGCCATTTGGGCTAACCAATGCCCCAGCCATCTTCATGGATCTGATGAACAGGATCTTCAAATAATTCTTAGATCAATTTGTTATCGTTTTTATCGATGACATCCTGGTCTATTCAAAAAGCAGAGAGGAACATGCTCACCATCTCGCTCAAGTTTTGCAGGTCCTCAGAAAAAAGAAGATGTATGTAAAGTTGAGTAAGTGTGGATTCTGGCTTGAGCATACCACCTTCCTAGGACACATTATATCAAAGGATGGACTATCGGTGAATCCTAAAAAGGTTGAAGCAATGCTCGGCTGGGAGAAATTGACATCAGTTAAAGAAATCTATAGCTTTCTGGGAATGGTGAGCTACTACCGTAGGTTCATTGAAAGATTTTCTAGTCTAGCTGTTCCCCTAACTCGATTCACAAAGAAGAATACCAAGTTTGAGTGGAATGAGTACTGCGAAAGAAGTTTTTCATAACTAAAGAAGCGGCTGACTACTACACCTGTGCTGGCCTTACCGAGTGGATCGGGAGGATATACAGTTTATAGTAATGCCTCCTATCTAGGCCTAGATTGTGTTTTAATGCAGCATGGGAAGGCCATAGCCTATGGGTCTAGACAGTTAAAGAGTCACAAGAAAAATTATTCCACCCATGACTCAGAGCTTGCCGCAATCATATATGCCTTGAAGACTTGACGCTATTATTTATATTGAGAGACCTTTCAGATCTATACTGATCACAAGAGTTTAAAACACATATAAACTCATAAGGATCTCAACATGCGTTAGAGAAGGTGGATAGAACTTCTCAAGGACTATAATTGTGACATCTTCTACCATCCGGGTAAGGGCAACGTGGTAGCCGATGAACTCAGCAGAAAAAGTGCAGGTATCTTAGCCCATTTGATGGTCTCAGAATACAGAGAAATTCGGGTCACACAACAGGTTCGACTTCAGAACTTGAGGAGAGTCACATGTTTGGGTCATCTGACCGTCCAGCTTGAGTTAATCTAGAGAATAAGGAAAACTCGGTCAGTTGATCCCGCCTTAGTAGCCCTCAAGAATAATGCAGAACAGGGAGTTAGCTCAGAATTCTGAGTCTCCGCCGATAGGTTACTCCGATTCTAGGAAAGGGTGTGTGTTCCAGGTGACAGTAAGTTAAAGAGAGACATCATGACAGATATCCATAACTCAAAGTTTGTCATGCATCCCAGAAGCACCAAAATGTGCTAAAGCATGCGACCCCGGTTTTGGTGGAATGGGATGAAAAGAGACATAGCTGACTTTGTGTCTAAATGCTTGGTATGTCAGCAGGTCAAGGCAGAGCATCAGCGCCCAGGTGGGTTACTTAAGCCTTTACCGATCCTAGAGTGGAAATGGGAACATATCACCATGGATTTCGTGATAGGGTTACCTAAGGCATGCTCAGGATATGATGTCATCTGAATAGTTGTTGACCGGCTTACCAAGTCTTCCACTTCTTAGCCATCAGGATGACCGATCCCTTGGACAAGTTGGTAAGAATGTATATCCGAAAAATAGTCAGATTGCATGGTGTCTCAGTTACAGTGGTGTCCGACAGGGATCCCAGGTTCATTTCTCGATTTTGGAGTAGCTTTCAGCACGCCATGAGAACAAAGTTGTCCCTCAGTACTGACTTCCATCCTCAGACTGATGAACAGTCAGAAAGGACAATCCGTACACTTGAAAATATGCTCTGAGCTTGTGTCCTTGACTCTAGGGGTAATTAGGACGACCATCTACCCCTAATAGAGTTTGCCTACAACAACAGTTACCAAGTGAGCATTGTCATGGCTCCGTACGAGGCATTATATTGGCGCCCATGCAAATCATCGATTTATTGGGAAGAAGTGGGTGATAAAAAATTGTTCGGCCCGGAGTTGGTAGAGGAGACTACATCCAAGATAGTTAAGATCAGGAAGAACATTCAGACGGCTTAGAGTAGGCAAAATAGTCATGCGAACACCCGGAGAAGAGAATTTGCATTTGAGAAAGGCAACCGGGTGTTCCTTAAGGTCACTCATTTCAAGAAAATTAGTAGGTTCGACAGGAGGGGAAAACTGAACTCCTAATTTATTGGATCATTTGAAGTCTTAGACATGATTGGTACCACCGCCTACAGACTAGCACTGCCTCCAGAGCTTTCTAATATCCACAATGTGTTTCATGTGTCCATACTACGCAAGTACAATCCGGACCCCTCTCATGTCTTGGCCCACGAACCTCTCCCACTCCAGGAGGACTTATCCTGCGAGGAAGTACCAGTCAACATTACGAATCGAAAGAGCAGATTACTCTGCAACCGAAAAATATCATTTGTAAAGGTCGTATGGCAGAACCACACACCAAGGGAGGCTACATGGGAGCTAGAATCAGACTTTAGAGCCCAATACCCCCAGTTGTTCGATCGAGAGTAAGAGCCAAATTTGAGGAAACAAATTTTTTTTAAGGAGGGGAGAGTTGTAACACCCAACTATTTCTTTTTATTATTATTATTATTTTAATTTAATTTATTCTATATAAATATAAATAATTATTAATTAAATTTAATTAAATTTATTTTTTTAATGGAAATAATAATAATAAAAATGGGTAAAAATTATTTAGAGATTTAATTGAAAATAATTTTGGGAAAAATGGATGAAAATTTGGATTCTGGGGGTATTTTTGTAAGAAAAATCAAAAATCGGATGTCAAAATACAATTTAAAAAAGTTGTGCCACGTCAGCTGCCCGGTGAGCAGCCCCGGCCAACCGGGATGCGTCAGGTGGCAGAGACGCTGACGCGAGAGGGAGCCACGTAGGCGATCCGCGTGCGCGCGATCGAACGACTGAGATCCGTTCCCGCGCGCACGGACGACCTAGATAAAAAACGAGCACGGACGGCCCAAATTGCATCGTGCACGGACGGTCCAGATTGAATCGCGCACAGACGATCCAGATTGAATCGCAATGGACAACCCATATTCACTCCCTATTTAATCGCAATCGGACGGTCCAGATAAAAAATGATGGACGGCTCAAATCAAAAGCGGATGAGTATAAATAACCCCATCCGCACCCAAACCCTAACCCTAGTTGCCAGAGCCCCTCGTCGGAGAAGACAGCCTAGCCGTTTGGGAGTCGACCGCCGCCACCCGCCGCCGTACCGGAGCAATTTTCGGCCACCAATCGAGGCAAAAATTCTACCCTTTGCTCAGAATTTGATTCTAAACCCACTTATGGCCAAATCGGAGCGAAAGCACTGGCCAATTGGCCGAAAAATACCGTTGAAGCTCAGCAACGCCGCTGGGGGGTGTTTTGATTTTCGCCTCTGATGATGCCCTTCTTGATTCATGTTCGATGTGATTTTTCCACCATTGTGATTAGTGTTTCCTCCTCTATAGGTTGACCGGAGTAAAATACCCAACTGCAACGTGAGCCGGAGGAGCCGCCGCACCAGAGAGCCCACCCGCTGATGAGTTTTGGTTTTCTTCATTTTTTTGGTACACCGAGGACCCTAAGTGTGTTTTCTCACTGGAACCGATGTAAATTTGGCTGAATTCGACCAAAAATAGCCAACTCGAGGCGAGTGCTGCCGCCCGCGGCGGCACCATCGCTGGAGCATGGCGGAGCTGCCATGCCGAAATTCTGAAATTGGCCGAGTAGGCCCTAGGTCTGATTTTTAGGCTATTTGGGACATGTATAGGTAACGTAAGCGTGTTTCAGTTCCCGAAAAAACATTCAGGGAACCCAGGGACCGCCTGTATGTGCAGTAACAATCTAGTTTTCGGTGTCGAATTAAGTAAGAACCCCTCATCCTATTTCCTATTATGGAATTAAAGTTTGAATAAATGATAATACTGTATTTTGTACAAATTAAATAGAGACGTATAATTAATTACGGTTGCTAATGGAGCCCAAACCGGACATTATTCTATGTTGATTCCTGTTTGATTTATTTCATAGTTTAAAAGCATTATGGTATACGGTTTATCTAGTTTATGATTTAAATGCATGTATTGCTACTTACTTCACTGCTGTTTGATTTTGGGAATCTAAGATATAATTGTATTATTGGATGCACGTTACTTGTTTATGTATTTATGTTTGATTTGGTGACAGAAACTAAGGACAAATAGGAATGGGATGTGATATGATAAATGGATAACATGACAGCCTCACTAGATATCCTACGAGATTGTGGACGAATCGGGTTCATAGGGGACCCTACCGTGAACGTTGTCTAATACCGGACAGGGTATAGAGACTTGGTCATTTGGCACTCATACCGAACGGTGTATAGGGACGGCCCGCTTCACCCTCATACCGGACGGGGTATTGAGGTTTAATGTCTTGGCACTCATACCGAACGAGGTATGAGTAAGGCCCTGGAATTAAGACAGTTAGGGAGAATGACTCACGTGTAGTGGGGATACCCCTATGTATCCCCATGGATATTAGTAGGCTGGTGAAAACGAGAAACGGTGATAATCAGTATTGTTAATGAATACGGATTTACAAGATATTTTATGTTACTGATTAGGCATGAAATTGTGATCTGTATGATGTTATTGTTTTTATAGGTTGTTTTCACAGGTTCTCCAAGGTTAAGATAAAGGATAAGTGGTTTTATTTTAAATAAATATTTTGTTTTAAAATTTGTGCTCCATTGGTTGTTTTTGGTTTTTCTACCAATCTTTACTTCTGTGACGGTGATATAGTGTGATGTCCTTACTGGGCTAGTGTAGCTCATTTTTTATTTAACCATTTCATATCAGCAGTACCTGGTTCTTGAGCCCGATCCACAAGAAGACGGCGAGTAGATACTAGATGCTTTATAGTTTCATTTATTTTTTTCTCATTTTCTCGTATTTCTTTTAGAGAACTTATTCTATGATATTATTCAATACTTTTAAGTTATTGTGTGAGGGATGTTAACCTTAATCTTTTATTTCACTTCCGCACTCAGATTATTATTATTATATGTAACTCAGATTATTATGATAGAATACTTATTTATTCATAAATAATTATAACATCTAAATTGATCTCGAAATGAATTAATATAATAGATAATAATTAATTAAATGAAATTTATTCATTTTTGAAAAGTTGTAAATTTCTCTTTAAATGACAAACAACACAATCAAAAGAGGAACAAGGAACAATTGAGCTATCAATTTGTTGGAGTACATGAAGTCTTGGCAAAGTGGCTATGACGGAAATGCCAAAGAGTTTATCATTTATAACATGAAAAGAGTTAATAGAATGTTTACTAACAGAACTAACACTGAGAATTTTCTTGATTCTCGGAACTTGGAGATGATATTGTCCATGCCTTTGTTTAGTTGTACCAATCATCTTCCAGCTTTGTGTATCCTGAATAAAGCAACATTTATTGTTGAATATCAAGCATAATGAAGTATTTTATATTAATTAGTTAACAGAAATGAGGTTAAGTAAACAATTAGGGACATATAGAATATTATGTAAAACAAGGAGAGGTGTCAAAATGCACATTTCCAGCATGTGTTGTATGTACTGTTTGTGTATTTGCCAACTTAATATATGTATTACTTGTAGGTCTACAATAAGTGAAAAGACTATTATACTTACTATATGGTATGAGGCCCTTGAATCTACTATCCACTCATTTATTTTTGTTTCAGCAAAATGTAATAGTGAAAAAGAGTTGTTATCTTATTCTGCAGAGGGAGTAAAAGTGATTGAAAGGTTTTCCATCTGTGGCATGGAAGAGTTGTTGTGTGTGACTGTAGGCTGTTGGATTAAGGCTATAAGTTTGTCATATACCTTTGTGAAGGCAGGAGGCAGTGCTTCTGAAATGGTGCACTGATTGTTGAAAGTGGCACAAGAACTAGCACTATCACAACTCATGTTTGTTTCCAATTCTGCTGTACTTAATTATTTGACTACCATTGGGTTATTTCTTTGTTTTGATCTAGAACCAGGTGGATAGCCATGCTTTTTATAACACCTATCCACTGTGTGATCTACACGACCACAGTGAGTACATGTAGATCTTTTACTATTTCTATTTCCTAAAACAGTAGGTTTTTTATTGTTTGCAGAATTTGCAGAATTTCCGTAGGTGTTTCTTGACTGTTGTCCCCTATTGGTATACAAGATACTTGGTTCATATTGATGAGGGGTTGCTCTAGAGTTCTACACCTCTCATTCTATATTACTAAAACAAAAACTTTATACATAGTTAGAGCTGGTTCCATGAGCAGAATTTGAGACTTTAACTACACTAAAAGTCTCATTTAAACCTTTTAAGAACCTTAAGATTTGGTCTTCCTAATGGTATTTCCTAGTGACAGAGTTGGCACCACAAGTACATCTTATACGACATGTACAACAAGTAATGGCCATAGATTTAGTAATTCATCCCATAAAATCTTCATCAAGTATAATATTTTGTAACTGAGAATTTATTTTGTTTCAAACTATATATTTCTTCATGTAGGTCCGAAATTCTTACTAACTCTTCTTGAGCAAAACGATCATGCAAATCCTTCCACAGGTCTTTTGCATGATCAATCCATATAACACTCTGCGCTATAGATGGCGACACATATCTCATAATCTAGGAGAGCAAAATTATGTTACATCTCTCCCAAGATTCATACATGGGATCATCCTTATTCGACACCTCTATTGATCCATCTACAAATTTTAATTTATTCTTTAAATGAGTGTAATACCCAGTTGGGCACTAACTGGCCACAAAAGAAAAATATATGTATATATATAATAAATATATATATATACATAATTAATTATAAATTTAAAGAAAATAGAAAATAAAAAAAGGAGAGGATAGCCTAGAGATGCACGCCTCTGGGAGAAGAAAAAAAAAAGAAAAAATAATAAAATATTTGGAATATATATATGTATGTGTATACATACATATATATATAATTAAACAAAATAAGAAAAGAAAAGAAATAAAGAAAAAAAGAATGTGAATTTTTTTTATAAATCCGAGTGGAATGATATGTGTGTTTGAACAAATCTATTTTACACTGTGAGGATTGGAATATGTTTCATGTGATAATTTATTTTATTGTGTACTTCGATTGTGATATTTTATTTGACATTTTATTAATTATAAATATTATTATATTTTTTATATTACGTGAATGTATGTATATGAGTCTCCATTATAGAATTTTTTTTTTCTTATTAAGTTCGTGAAACTCACCTTAATTCAACCTCCATCCAGGTTAGAGGAAGTCCAAGATCAATGGAATATAACAAAGAAAACTTTAGTAGTTTTATTTTAATATTTTAAATTAATTTAAATGTTTTAATTATTTATAAATCAATAATTATTCTGTCACAATAGATGTGTATTAAAATGTAGTTCCGTTGTATATTTAATATTTATTTGTTCTACTAATTAGAAATGTTGTGATAATATCCGTACTCACTGACATTGGGGTTCAAGCTGTTATAGGTGGTATTAAAGCACACGTTCCTTAAAATCATTCCTTGTAATACAAGGCATAGGAATTTTAGAAGGTCTAAAACCTACTGAACTTAAGAGAACAACCCTTAAGAGATGCTTTGGACACTCTTTGAAATATTTTTCAACATAAAAAATAGGATAATAGTATTTCACAAACCTAATGATAGAAACCACATAGGTTACTTTATGGCAAACTTAGGGCTCCACAAATTAAGGGTTTAACCTGAAGTTAATGAACGATGATATTTAACCAACCACCGTTGTCGAACTTCACAAGTGTTAAGGAAAATCATAAGAGCCTTAACTCTTTACTGACTTATTGACCTCATAGAGTCAAATGACTACAACAAAAATCTTAGAAAAAAAATCATCTAATTTATTTTAAGATAAGAAAATAATTCCTAAAAGGGAAAAAATCTCCCAACTAAAAGAAAATTTTTCAGGAGCGAGAAACACTTTCCCATTTACGTTGAAGTCCCCAAAGTGGCACCAGTATTCCCTCAAATAGGAGTTTCTCGAACGATAAGAATCCCTTATAATGAAAAAATTTCCTAGTGTGAGAAATTTTCCCATGTAGTAGGAAGATTCCTTAGTTTAAAAAAAAATCCTAGCAAAGAGATTTCCTAAATGAGAGCAACATTCCCTAAATAAGAGAAATCCCTTAGGTGAAAAGAAAATCCTTCGAGTAGGAAAATTTTTTAATATGAAGAAATTCTCAAAATGAGAGAAATAATCAAATAAATATACTCCACCTAACAAATTATAGGCCTGATATGAGCCAAATAACGATTTAATTTTCTAAGAATTCACCTTGCATCACTTTAGGAAAATAAATACCCTCACTATTCCAAAATTTTTTTCTAATTTCGTTTAGAGACTTCAATAGTGATTCCGAATATTAGGAAAACAAATACCAAATCTTAGGAAACAAACTGTCATTCTAGAAATTGAACTCACATAACACCTAATTAGAATCCTCATTTCCAAAAGTTCTAGTACTTTTAAAAAAATTTCGTAGGTGAGGGGTATAATTGGAGGAGTTGTCCTCATATCCAACTATTCGACAAATTTTCAATGTGTTTCCTATCAAAGTAGCGCAACGGAAGCGTGATGAACCACCATCACCACATTAGTGATTTTTTTCTTCAAACCAAAAAATAGTAAACTGATGGTGTGACAAAATAGTGACTCGTATCTTAAGACCATACTTAAGAGTAGTCACATAATTCTTGGGAACTTGGAGTGTACTTACGAGAATTAGAACTAAACATAACTGCTTGCAGCAAAACTAATAATTTAATCTGCTACTAAAAGAGTTCTTTATCACCCCCAAAAATAATAATCAATTTCGTAACTCTCTAAGCCTATTTCAACCAATCACACTTTAATTATTAAAAGTTAGAAAATTAATTAATTAAATTAAAGATCTGAAACTTAAGGATTGATATGACCTTAGCTCAAATAATACTTCTCTAACTATACTAACTGCTTTGAAGAAAATATAAAAAAAACAACATCCCGTTTAAACTCGCAAATAGAGAAACACGTCTTAGAAACTAATCCAATGAAATGAAAATTAGAAAAATATAAGTACGATTTCACCAAAGATATTTTCACTCGATGAAAATATTGTAACATCACCACTTGATTGGAACCTAAGTTTGCTTATGGAATTAAATTCTGAAGAGAAATAAAATCAAGTCCCTAAAGATATGTTCTGATAATATAATCATTACTACGATAAATTTTAGAAAATAAGTTACCTTCCACTGAGCAAAAAAAATAATTGGGTACAAAAAATACCCTTAAACCTACAGACCTTCACCTGTAAGAAATTTATAAAAAATCAAAATCTAAGACGATTCTAACTAAAAAAATATCATAATCACTCTAATCTATTAATGAAAATTTGAAAGACTAAATTTTTTAGGAAGAGATGAGATTCCCACACGAGGGAAATTTTTTCAAGTGACAGAAATCCCCCAACAGAGATAGACATCTCCTTAGAGACAGAAATCTCTCATAAAAGAAAAGAAAAAATATATATAATAAATATATATTTATTATATATATTTTTTCTTTATATAAATACAACTAGTTATAAATTTAAAGAAAATAGACAATAAAAAAAAAAGAGGATAGCCTAGAGGCGCATGCCTCTAAGAGAAGAAAAAAAAGAAAAATAATAATAAAATGTTTAGAATATATATATATACATATATATAATTAAAAAAAAGACAAAAAAGAAATAAAGAAAGAAAGAATGTGAATTTTATTTATAAATCCGAATAGAGTGATATGTGTGTTTGAATAAATCTGTTCTAGTCTAAGTATACTATGAAGATTAGAATATGATTCGTGTGATGATTTATTTTATGATGGCTTGTTTGATATTTTTTTATTATAAATATTATTATATTTTTTATATTACGTGAATAATATATACGTAAGTGTCCGTTAAAGAAATTTTTTTCTTACTGAGTTCGTGAATCTCACCTCAATTCACCTCCCATCCAGGTCATAGGAAGTCCAAGATCAATGGAAGATGACGAAGAAAACTTTATTAGTTTTATTTTAATATTATAAATTAATTTAGATGTCACAATTATTTGTAAATAAATAATTATACCGTCACAAGGGATATGTATTAAAATGTAGTTTTGCTACATATTTAATATTTATTTATTCCATTAGTTAAAAATATTGTGCTAACATCTGTACCCAACGACATTGGGATTTAGGCTGTTATAATGAAAGTCATTCCCATTGCCCTAGACTAAGAGTAAAAATTATTATCTATGACGACAGAGGATGTAAGCTGCAAAGACAGATTCTCACTCAAATGCAAGTAGCAAGGACTTGCAAGGATTTTCTCCACAATTGACAATTCTGATGTAGTTGTTGAAGTATTCATACCTTGACTGTGTAGAAGCTCCAAGCTGTAAAATAGCTTCTTGTTTTACTCTTTTGAGTGATTAATCGAACAATGTTGTAAATCTTGGAGGTAAGAAGGAAACCAATGAAGAAATTTTAATTATCTGTAACTTTAGGGTTTCTCCTTCTTCATCTGTTGAGAGAGAAAACAATGAAGAAAGCTAGCTAAGAAAGAAAAATTCCCTCCACTCCATATTAAAATCTAGAATCAATAACAGATTTGTAAGAGCTTGAAGGCGATTATATCAGATTTGGAAGAGAGAGACAAAAAATGAGAGTAAGTACTTTGTGGATGAAAAATGAGCCGATTGTTTTCATTAATTGGACCGAGTATCTATACACGGGAATTAAACATAATTAACGATCAATAATTACAATTTATTAAAACAGAGGCAAGCTATAAAGCAAACACCAGCACTCCACTTCTACATAAATGGGTGTCTTTTATGCAAATGCCTTATAAAGGGACAAAAAGAGAGAGGAACTCAAAAATTCCAAACTCATTACACCTCACTTTCCATCTTCTCATTTTTAACCAAATATAGCACAATTGAAAACAATAGTTAACAAGACAAGCTAATTGCCATCAGAGACCCAAATAAAGACGTAAAATTAATCAATAAAACAAATCAACTGAGAGAAATGAGTAATTTCATATATCAATACCCTGATATCAAAATTAGCACCTCTAGTGGCGAGTAGACCTGAAATGGGATAGAAGTCTAGGGTTAGAACTGGTTTGATATCGTGTCAATTTATCTGTACTGTGCCTCCCCTCATTACTTCTTTCTCCCTCTTCTAATACTCTTTGTAGCTTGGATTTTCTCAAGAAAGGGACAGAAACTAGGGCTTTGTTTTTTGAGAAAGAGTGAGAAAAATGTTTATCATTTGGCGCGAACTTGTTTTGATTCGCATATCTGAACCGTTCTTCTCCTATGCCCCGTTATCCATATGAGTCTAACTCGAACCAAGGAAAATAAACTTCTATACCTTTTCTTTTATTTTTTTACCCACGACATTTGAACTTATATTTTCATTAAAAATATATTTTTTTTAATAAAAAGTAATAAATAATTGATCATTATCCAGTATTTTTTTCATAAAAATCAATATTTAAATATATTTTATATACTTAATGATTTAATCCAAATCATATTTAAAATTTTATCTACTAAACTTATGTTATCCTACACCCTGAGTTGGATACAGTTTTATGAATTATTAGTTCCCATTTGTAATTCTATTTTAGTGATTAAAATTTAACAGTATATTTAAAAATTATAGATCTTACATAGTTCTTATCATGTACTTTAAATATTGTTGTATATTATTAATTGTTTATCCCAAAAAACATTTTACAGTATATTCTTATATTCTTTGTGAAAATTGTATGGTATATAAATTTTGATTAATCAATCCAAGAACATTATGTTATAATTAGATCCTATATTCTTTGTGAAAATTGTATGGTATATAAATTTTGATTAATCAATCGTATGGTATATAAATTTTGATTAATCAATCCAAGAACATTATGTTCTAATTAGATCCTATATTCTTTGTGAAAATTGTATGGTATATAAATTTTGATTAATCAATCCAAAAACATTATGTTATAATTAGATCCTATGAAAGTCTTTTTTTATAATTAAAATTATGAACACTGCTTAACGTTGTAATATTTCTAAATCAAATTGTAAACATTTTGATATAAATGAGTTAATATAAATCCAATTTTAGTTACTTTTAATCAATATGTGAATTATTTTATGCTTATATTGAGAATGGATATTTCAAAAAAAAAAGAAAAGAATTGCGATTGAATAAGAGGATAAATATCCATCTATATAATTTATATATATATATATATAAATATTTTATCCTTTACATATCATATAAAATTTTATTAAATTACAAAAATTAGTATTACAATAATCTTTTACCTTATTACTAATATAATTTAAAAATAAATTATTTCACATCTGTTCACTATCGAGCCTCTGACCAAGTTATTGTCATCTCATTATAGGAATGAGAATTGAAAGATTGGTGAAGACTTGTATTACCATTGTTCATCCAAAAGGTAGGTTCTTTAGGAGATGGAAGTGAGATAGTTTCGTTTCCTAACATCAACATCACCGAAGACATAGTTGGTCGATCAATTGGCGCTTCTTGAACGCACAACAATCCAATGTGGATACATCTTTCAACTTGTTGAACAGAACATGTATCACGTATTGATGAATCTATTATCTCCAATGCTTTACCTTCTTTCCACTCTTTCCATGCCTAAATTGTATTTTAAATATAATTAATTTCAAGATTAAAAATCTTATTAATGTAATTATTTATTATAAACATAAATTTTTAACTAAATAACACTTAAAGTTAAAATAAATAAGAGAATATGACTCACCCATACTTGGAGAATTTGAGAGAGATCTTCACAATGAAAATTATTGTTTCTTTTTCCACTCACAATCTCTATCAACAATACTCCAAAACTAAAAACATCCGACTTCTCTGAGAATTTTCCATATAAACCGTATTCAGGCGACATATAACCACTGGATTAACAATCGAAATTGAGTCTAATTAATATAATAGTAGTTTAACTAAAAATACAAATATAAAAAAATTAATAACACTAATAATTAAAAATATTGTCAAGTGTCTACTTTCATACTTTAACTAATAATGTACTCAGAAAGTATCAAATTTTATATTCTAAATGACATTTGAACTCATGACTTTCACGTATACTATAATAATCTTAACCATTGCGCCACTATATTTTTGATATATATCAATATACTTTAGATGCATGTAGTAGAATGTGCAAAAATTATTTAAATACTTACTTAGAAAAAAATTTATGTATTGTATTTAAATGTACTAGTTTAGTAATGAATAAGTAGAATATTTATTTAAAAATAAATTTTAAGTAAGAAAAGAATACTACTTCAAACTGTTTATATTGACTTTTTCTTTATGAAAAAAAACTAGGTCGGATTTGTGATCCGTTTTTGTTATATGATTAAAAAAATTTAACCATTATATAATATTTATTTTGTTAAAAAATATGTAATAGATTTGTTGAGACTTAATATAATTTGATCATTGTAACCCAACTAATACACTAATGAGTTAAATATCTGGGTTAAAAAGCTCAATGAAAATATAATCTAATATTTTAACATACTTGTACAAATTAATAATGAGTAGAAAAAAATTTCCTACAATAATTTATATATACCTATTGAACCAAGTAACATTAGTAATTATATAATTAATTATTCAAAAAATATTTAAAATTTAAAAGATTTTGTTTTAATAATATATCAATATATTTATTTATAATTTATAACTGTTTTTCAGTGATTTATTATATAATTAGATTTTTATGTTGAACATTAAAAATAAATCCATATATAACATAAGCAAGCTAAAATGAAGAGAAAGGTAGAAAAAAGACTTACTACGTTCCTACTACTTTGTTGGTCTTTGCTTCAGTTTGATTCATGTCGAAAATTCTTGCCATTCCAAAATCAAAAATTTTGGGGTTCATTTCTCCATCCAACAAAATATTACTCGCTTTAAGGTCTCTGTGTATTACTTTTAGTCTAGAATGCTTGTGAAGATATACAATTCCTTGAGCAATACCCTCAATAATCTGAAATCTTTTATTCCAATCTAAGATTCTTTTTTCATTTGGATCTGATACAATAACAATATATATCATCAAAAAATAAATTAAAAAAATAAAAATTAAATTAGAGACACTTACAAATAATGGAGTAAAATATGACAAAAATTATGTTAAAAGTAATAAAAATATAATCTTATAGAAAATTTAATTTCAAATAGAAATAAAAAATTATGTTTCAAATTTATCATGCTAATAAAATTTTGAATCTGCTATTTCCATTTCACTTAAAATTTTTAAAGAGATTAATTTTTATCATTTTAAATAAAAAAAAAAAGAAATTGATGGTTTAGGAAGAAAAAATTACCGAATAAAAATTTGTCCAAGCTTCGATTAGGCATGTATTCATAGACCAAAAGCTTTTCACCATTCTTTACACAACAGCCTATGAGCCTCACAAGATTTTTATGTTGCAGATTGGCAATGAGTTTCAATTCATTCATGAACTCCTCAAGTCCTTGTGAAGATTTCTCCGATAACCTTTTTATTGCTACTACTCGATCTTGAGGCAAATTTCCCTACAAAAATAATTATCAAATACGTTATATAAACATATATGCATATGTTTGTATATATAGACACATATATGACTATTTGAATGGATAATATTAATTTACTAGGTATGTGTATGTATATATAAAACTTCACCTTATAAACCGCACCAAATCCACCTTCTCCTAATTTATTTGAGTCGGAAAAATTATTCGTAGCTAATAAAATGCTCTTAAAATTGAATTCCACCAGCTTTCCATCCTCCTGCCTGCCTTCACTTGTAAAGCTCCTCCCAATCACATTTCTCTCTGCTTCTGCCATAAACGAAATTATAAGTACACTAATAATCAATAAATCATGAGACCCATTAAATATAATTGTTTTATTTTTAAATATTTACGAATAATTAAGTAATATACTAAATTATATTTACACAAAAAATTATTTTCCATATTATTATTATTATTGTAAAATTAAATAAGGAGAGAAAAAGGAATACCGCGATCGCTTGAGGTATTCCGCCACCATAGACAGTATAAAGCAATTATAGCAATGAGAAGGAATGCAATTAATGCAGTGGATATGGCAACTACCACCTTCTTATTTTGAATGGGGACATGATTGTCATTCTCATGCGACCCATCTGTAACTGCATCTTTAAACAAATACATAAAATTAAATCATTAAAATAATTTCTACGTAAGAAGAAATGTGTAAGAAAAAGAAAAATTTATAGGTAAACCCTAGATAAAATCCAGCTAGAACTAAACATACCAGATTTGGAGCCTGGAATTCGAACATAGAGATCTCTACCCTTATCATCTCCAGACAACAATTCTACAAGATCTAGCAAATCTCCATGCCAATTCAAACATGTAATTATATCATTTCTTCCTTCCACATCATCATCCCTAACTTTATTGTTCGGCATATCCAAGTAACCATACGCTGAGCAAGAGCAGTTCTGCAAACACCTGGACTGGCATGTACTTGCATTCATCATCCCTAGCATTATTGGTAGATCGGGAAATTTCATCATCTTCACCTTCGAAAACCCATCTCTGTTGTCGCACTCTAAATCTTTTTCCACCTTGCACCCACCAGACCACTCTCCTCTATCCCATTCTTGTTCATTTCTAGGCTTATAACCAGGCAAACACTTACAGACCGGCCATGAAGAGGATTCATTCATCAAGTCACACACACCAGATGGTCCACAATATCCGTAGAAGTCACACATATGAGATGGTGCACTCCAAATAGATGCCCATACATTACCGAGCCAAAAGAGAAGATGGATTTGTCCGTCTGATGTTAAAAAAATCCTGGCTTTGTCTACTTGTCTTGGGGAAATAAGTTCGAATTTCATATAATGTTCATCACCAAGAAAGTTTAAAGTAAAGAGGAAGTTGTCCATATTCTTCCACACACCATATGTAGATTCTGTTTCATTTAGCCCGTACACATTGCTTCTCCAATATCGTTTAGATTTCTTCCAGATGAGGAACTGAGTAAACCCTTCTGGGTCAATCCCCATAGAAAATATTCCTGGTCTTGGATCTTGTTTATTTGACCAAGATGACAGAACAAGTCCTTTGTTGGTTTTCTTGTTAAAGCTGACTATCTTTCTAGCTACCGCTGTATCAGAAGAAGTGTTAAAGCTTTCCCACGCTATTTCTTCGTTAAGTTGGAGAAGAAGATTTCCGTCGTCTCTCAAAATTCCAACTGTTGTGTTTACGGAATGTTGCGACGTAATATTAGTCGACCAGACAATCTTCCCTGTACGATCTAAAATCAATAAGTTGTCATCTCTGAGCGTGAATTTACCTGGAGAATCCAGTGGGGAGTCTCTGTTGGCAACCCATACAACTGTTTTTATGGGGCTTAAATCATGATACCAGATACCCACGTAGCTCTTACTGGAATTCTCCGGACTGAAGAACCCTAATGCAAATGCACCAGTTGCAGAAACCAGGGTTTTATTTCCAGTGATGTAATCTCCCGACAGCATATTGTCTTCACATCTGGAAAACATTATGCAAAGAGAACATGTTAGAAAAAATACAAAAGCAATCATGATATGATGACAACCCATTTGAAGAATTGAAGATTTTTTCGCACCTGCATAGATAATCATCAAAACGAAGATATTTATAACAATAACATTGTATTTTAGAAAAGAAAACGACTTTTAATTCCTTCCTTGACTTTTTATAATGGGTAGGAGACATAAACTCAAGTATTCAACTTTGTAATAAAAATGTACGTAAAAAACAATTTATTATAAGATTTTTTTTCTTATTTGAAATTCATTGTTCTGACAATTTACCGTCAAATTAATAAGTATAATTTTCTTATACATGTCAGAATTTATTGTAATCATTTGATATATGTAATTAAAGCATAAAGTAGAATTAATTGCAGTTTTTTTTTTTACTTTGGGTTAGAGTCAAAGATATCAATTGCCTAATTTAAAATTTGGAAGTCAAATGATTTTGACTTTCTGAAAAGTTTATGTCTTTGAAAGAAACGTATCTGAGTTGATTCTTAATGATGGTCCTTTGGTAATTCGCATTCATTTATGTCCTTGTTTTCTACTAGGACCCAAACATGCCTTTGAAAAATCAAAGATGAATTATTTGTGGCCAAAACATAAAATAGCCACGTTTTTTATATACATATAAGTATCGATATCTTAATATAAAAAAATAATGAATGTGTATAAAAAAATTAAAAAAATTTTTATAATAATAAAATGTTTTTTTTTTCAATTTATATTTAAAAATCTCTTTAATAAAGTCTTTAATTTTATGTTTTAAAATGGATTAAATCTGAAAAAATTATTAATTTGTGTCCTACAATCACATACCATATAAATGTATCCCGTAGGAGGACAGCCATACACCACATAAAAAGAGTTTCTTTAAATATAAAAAAATAAGAATAAGTTAGCTTCACATATTTTTACTTATTATTAATTGCTTTTTTTTTTGTTAATGTTGGAGTGAATTAAATGCAATAAACTACCGGACCCACAAACATTAATGGGGCTTTAGATATTAGTCATTTTCTAGGATTTAAATGCCAATTTATTTAATAATTTTCTTTAACCTAATTTAAAATTCTTACACTATTTTTTTTTTGGAAAAATTTTATACAATAAATTAATAAAATAAATTTAGAAATGATAAAAAATAATTTATGTAATATATCTCAACTTGATGATATATGTTATCGATAAAGATATGCGATTAAATTATCTAATTGAATGAGAAATTGATCTTGAAATTGTTACCGTTCGAATCTCAATATCGGTAAGTACGGACGTTCGCATAATATTTTTAACTAGTAGAACCGTTAAATATTAAATATGCAGCAGAACTATATTTTAATACACATATTTTATGATAGAATAATTATTTATTTATAAATAATTATAACATTTAAATTGATCTCAAAAATGAATTAATATAATAGATAGTAATTAATTAAATGAAATTTATTCATTTTTTTAAAAAAAAAGTTGTAAGTTTCTCTTTAAATACATCATTTCTTGTCTTCTTTTTGAATTATGGTTGTTCTTCCTTACTCAGAAGTCTAATCCATTTTGAAGAAATTACCATTAAAAGAATAACATAAAGTTGACCGTGACTAAATGCTAGTTAAGGCAAAAATAAATATGTAACATCACAAACTTAATATCGGTGACGACGTTAGCATAATATTTTCAACTAGTGGGACAGACAAATATTAAATATTTAGTGGAACTATACTTTAATACATATCTTTTATAACATGATAATTATTTGTTTATAAATAATTAGAGTATCTAAATTAATTTACAATATTAAAATAAAACCTAATAAAGTTTTTTTCGTCATCTTCTCTCACATGAATGGGGGTGAAGTGGCATGAGCTTCACGAACTCAGTAAAAAAAATTCTGTAACGGAGACTTACGTACATATGTTCATGCAATATATAAAATATAATAATATTTATTATAAAAAAAATATATAAAACAAAGCCTCTCAATCAAAATACACAACAAAACGAATCATCACACAAAACATATTCTAATCCTCACTTATAACCTAATTCTTATTCTCCTTTCAAATTACACTTATGGATTCACAAAATCCTCAAACCAAAATGGATTTACTCACACACACATATCACTCCGCTCGAATTTATAATTTCACATTATTTTGTATTTTAAAGCTTAATTAGGTTATCATCGCGCGATGCTCGTTATATCATTATCGAGAAAATGCGAAATGGATCTTCCTATCGCATAGATAATACACACAAAATCTCACATTAGTCACAACAATTACATTTGCAAGGTGACCCACACTCATAAATACCTATCCACATCTGAATTAGATTTCAAACTCTATTCATGTACAAGTTTACCATACTCGCTGAACTTCAGCCACACACCCTCTCCTCCTCGATTCACGACTAACGAATTAAGTGTCTTATTTACTCTTCATAATTTTTATATGATTGCCTTCCTAGTGGCTTATTCAGTTTATTTCTCTAACTAAATTACACCTCTCAAGTTTTTCGGTGTTTGTTTTCCAAATGTATTTAGCTTATTTAGTTTCTTATTTAAAAATCTCAAATCTATATTAATTTAAGGTACTAACTTCTACAAGCAATTAATACAAACACACACACAATATACGATATCATCATGTACATTAGAGTCATACATTTCAAACCACTTTCTAAATTATCCTGTACCAAATCACATAACAAGCACAGGATACTCAAATTTTCTCGCGTAATTGTACCAGATCACACAGTAAATACAGTGCATCGTACATATGCACTAGATCACACAGCAAGTGTAGTGTATCCAAATTCCACACATACATACACTGGTTATACATTTAACATACATAACATATATACACACATATTAATACACACAAATATATTACAATACATACATGTATCCTTACTACATGTGTCACACAGAATATATATTTTGTATTTACATACACACAATCTCTACTGATACATACACACATTCATACTTAAACACGTATATTCAATCACACACACCATACTTAACTATTCACGTATTTGTTCTTATCAATTCATACTCATCTATCATATATTTATATATATATATATGTACACACGCGTAACAACGTATAAATATAAACTACATAAATACACATAAATACAAATTAGATATGCTAATTATATTCATATTATATTACACATACATTTAAATATTCACACATAATGCATTATAGATGTACACATTTACATAAACATATAATTTATATCTCCGTACGGAATACAATTCTTACCTATAGTGTAATCGAGAAAGCTTTGGAAATCATTTCTAGATCAGTCTACGATTCTCTCGAAAATTCGAATACCGCTTGGATAATTTTTTTCGTTTATAATAGAAAATATATATATTAAATTATTAATAAATTTAGATACTATATTACACGAAATGAAGAACGGATTTTACCTCGAATACGCAGTCCCGGTAGCTAACATCACCATACGCCATCACACGTATGTCACTGAAAATACCACGCGTTGATGATCGAATCAGCGCATATTGTCACATGCAGCGCACCAACATCATATTTAGTCGCAAACCTTCCATTTTTCTTCCTTAATTTAATTTTTTTTCTTTTTTTTTCTTTTCTTTCAATGTTTTTTTCTTTCTTTTCTTTTTTTTTTCTCTTTTTCTTTTCTTTCTTTTTTTTTTCTTTTTTTTTTTTTTTTTTTTTTTCTTTTTTTTTTTTTTTTTTTTTTTTTTTTTTTTTTTTTTTTTTTTTTTCTTGTTTTTTCTTTTTTTTTTCTTTTTTTTCTTCCTCCTTTTTTTCTGTTTCTTTTTTTTTTTTTTTTTCTTTCTTCTTTCTTTTTCCTTTTTTCTTCTTCTTTTTCTTCTTTTTCTTCTTCTTTTTCCTTTCTTCTTTTTTCTACTTCTTCTTCTTTCTTTTTCTTCTCCCCCTCTCTCTTTCTCTCTTTACTCGACAATGTCTCTTCTGTCTCTCCTCTTTTCTCTTTCTCTCCTTTTTTCTCTCTCTAACCAACGGTGATTGCTCTCATCTTTCTTTTTCTTTCGGTTGCGGTGTCGCGCAACACCGCACGACCCCTCTCTCTCTCGATCGTCGACGCGGCTCAAGCCTTTCTCTCCTCTCACCGTCATGTCTCTCTCTCCTCACTTTTTCCTCTCTTTTTTTGCTTTTTTTTTCTCTTTTATTTCATTACATATATATATTTTTGCTTCTTGGTTTGTTCTCATTCTCTCTACATTCTTCTTTTTTTTTAATTATATATACATACATATATATATGTATATATATTTGCCATGGTTTGTTTGTGCTCCAAGAGGTGTACACACCTCTAGGTCTTTCTTTTTTTTTCATTTCTAATTAATTAATACATATTATATTTTTTTATTTTCTTTTGTTTTTTTTTCTTTTTCTTTTGTCCCATTATAAATATTTTGCAATTATATATATTTATGTATACATAGATATATATGCTTCCTGGTTATTACAACACCCCCCCCCCCTCCTCCCCCAAAACAATTTGGTCCTCGAAATTGCATGTCAAGGAATTGGAATCACTTATCTCCCTACTTGGGGAATTGTTTTGTTAGGAGAGATTTTTCTCTCACTAGGGAGATGTCTATCTCTATTGGAAAATTTTTGTCACTTGAAAAAATTTCTCTCGTGTGGGAATCTCCTCTCTTATTAGGAGATTTGGTCTTTTAAATTTTTATTTACGAGAACCTTGATCTCGTCCATAGATACTACATTTTATCTTAGCCAAAAAGCCGAGAAAGGTATGTTTGTTTAAGGAGCGTCTTTGATGCCTAATTATTTTTATATTTTTCTTAGTGTAAATGAGCTAATTTATTTTCTAAAATTTATCACGATAGTGATTCTGTTATCAAAATACATCTTTAGGGACTTTGTTTTAGTATTCCTCGGAATTTAATTTCATAAGCACAGTCATTTAGGAGTGGTTCCAATCAAGTAATGAAGTTACAATATTTTCATTGGGTGGAAACATCTTTGGTGAAATCGTGCTCACATTTCTCTCAATTTCATTTCATTGGATTAATTTGAAAGACATGTTTCTCTATTTGCGAGTTTAAACAGGATGGTGCTTTATTCATATTTCCTTGAAAATAGTTAGTATACTTAGATAATTATTATTTCAGCTAAAGTCATATCAATCATTAAGTTTCAAGTATCTAATTTAATTTATTAGTTTTCTAACTTCTAATAATTAAAGTGTAATTGTTTAAAATGGGTTTAGAGAATTACGGAATTGATGATTATTTTTGGAGGTGCTTAAGAATTCTTTTAGTAGCATATTCAATTATCAGTTTTGTTATGAACTGTTATATTTAGTTCTAGTTCTTGCATGTACTTTTCATGTTCCCAAGAATTCCAAGAAACTACTTTTTACTATGACCTTAAGACACGAGTCACCTTTTTGTCACACCATCAATTTACTTTCTGGTTTGAAGAGAAAAATCATCCTAATGTAATGATTGTGGCTCATCACGCTTTTGTTGTGCTATTTTGATGAGAAACATATTGAAATTTATGAATAGTTGGATGTGAGGATAGCTCCTAAGGCTATACCCCTCAGAATTTTCTAAGAATACTAGAACTTTTGGAAATGAGGATTCTAACTACGTGTTGTGTGAGTTTAATTCCTAGAATAGTGGTTTATTTTCTAAGGATCAGGTTATTTGTTTTTCTAAGATTCAGAACAATTACTAAAGTCTTTAAACGAAGTTGGAAAAAAAATTTGAAACAGTGAAAGTATTTGTTTTCCTAGAGGGATGCAAAGAGAATTCTTAGAAAATTGAATCACCATATGGTTTCTATCAACTTAAGGTTTGTTATATGGAGTGTATTTAGTCGGAGTTCCTCTCTTTCTAAGAATTTCCTCCTATTGAAAAATTTTTGTACTCGAGTATTTCTCTTATTTAAGAGATGTTATTCTCGTTTAGGAAATCTCTCTGTTAGGATTTTTTTTTAAACTAAGGAATCTTCGAAAATTTCTCACACTATGGAATTTCCTTCATTTTAAGGAATTCTTATCATTTGGAAAACTCCCATTTAAGGGATTTCTTGTGCCACTTTGGAGACTTGGACTTAGATAGGAAGTTTTCTCCAAGTTAAGGTATTGATTCCAAATGGGAAAGTGTTTCTCACTCCTAGAAAATTTTTCTCTCGGTTGGGAGATTTCTCCCCACTCTTAGGAACTTTTGTTTTTAATTATATATATACATACATAATATATATGTATATATATTTGCCACGGTTAGCTTGTGCTCCAAGAGGTGTACACACGTCCGGGTCTTTCGTTTTTTTATCTCTGTTTATTTTTAATTAATTAATATATTATATATATATATATTTTTTATTTTATTTTATTTTATTTTATTTGTTCTTTTTCTTTTGTCCCATTGTATATATGTTGCAATTATATACATATATACATAGATATATATGTCGTCTGGATATTACAAAATAAACTTGTTTAATGAATAAATTTATTATTTTTCTATCATCATATCATAGCATATTCTAATTAGGGATTGCTTACGCTTGATGACAAATAATAACTTCTTATTCATTTGAAGTCATCCATATCATTGAAATTAATATATACTCTCCAATTTTGCTCCCTCTTACCGTCTCCGCCACCACTCTTCCTTTTTTTTTTTTTTTCCCTTTCTTCTTCATCCTCTCATACTTGGATGCTTCTCTTATTATTATTATTATTATTCATCTTTCCTTCTTCCTCTTAATCACAAAACTCACTCTCCATCTACAATATCTAGCAAAAAGCAAGCCAGCCACAGTTGTCTGCTTTGTAGAGAGAGAAAATATTGATGGGTAGAGAGAGATAAATGAAGAAGAAAGAAGTTGATGAGTCTGATGAGTGGTGATTAGTTTAATTTTTTATTTCTATTTTATTTGGTTGTTTGACTTAAGATGGAAAAAGAAGAAAACGATGACTTTGACGGGTTAAGAAGAATCCATTTATTTATGTTTTTATATTTACTAAGAATTTGTTATTATATTGAACTTAAAATATTGAAGTTAAAATTATTAATTAAATTGAACATACGACTTGTCTTCTTATCATTTTTATTGAATTATTTCTATTACGAATATGTTATGTATAAATACATTGAAGTTAGAATTACTAATTATATTAACAATACAACTTATAGGTATATTAGAGTCTCACTTTTCTTCTTATCATATTACAAACATTCTTTTTCACGAGTAATTCTATTAATAATTTGTTACAAAAATACATTGAAGGTAGAATAATTAATTAAATTAACAATACAACTTTCTTCTAATATATGTACACTCTTAGCTAAAGAAACTTTAAAATTCTTTGTTAAATTCTTGTTCAATACATGATGTTCACATGGTCAAATTCTTATAATACTATGAAGTTACAGATCTCAAGTAAATTTTTAGTTATGAGTTAAAATTTTTATGTAAAAATAAAATGAATTCATATTTTTTATCTAAAAACATTATAATCAAAGTTTACGTATATTAATTATGTATTTTGTAAATTTTATATTATTTTTAATGGATATAAAAAGATAAAAGTCTTTAAATTAATTATGTTTATATTAATTTTAAAATTATGTGCAATGAATAAATGTTAAGAACGACCTTTACCAACATAAGAACTGCTGCTAAAAACTAAATCTATATAAACAGTCTATCAGTTGGTATAAATTCATAACTTATACAACAACAAAAAAATAGTTACTTTTTAAAGATCTTTTATCTTATTTTGATGATCATAGTGAGTATTAGTATAAATCCTAAAATACAATGAAAGAAGCGATTGTTGGTACAACTCTCCAAGAGCTAAACCAAGAAAAAATGATCGTATAGTTTGTTACTATTTTGTCATTTTTTTTATTAATAGTGAACGAGATGAAACAACACAAACTAAACTAAAACAAATAACACAAAAAGAAATAGAATGACATAGCACAACACAAAATGACATATCACACATGACAAAACAACATAAAATTTAATGTATCAAACATAACCCTAATTTTGCTAAATTAATTCATTTGTTTTAAGTTTGAGCATAACTGATTCATAATTCAATATTTCTCCAAAATGAATTAATATTCTAAATATTGATTTTTTGTATTGAAATGCTAATAATTTTTTATAAAATATAAAACGAAGTATAATGACACGAAAAAAATAAAGCAAGATAAGAAATAACATGACACGATATGAAATAACACAACACGATAAGACACAAAATTATATAACAAAAAACTGAACTAAAATAACACAATATAAGAAAAATCATAATGATATAATACGATAAAAAAATGACAAATTACATGTGATAACATGACACGAAATTTTATATATCAAACAAAATACTAAATTTTTTAAAATTAATTTATTTCAAACATTACCATAATTGACTGATAGTTTAATATATATCCAAAATGAATTAGTGTGCTCAATAATGATCTTAAAAAATTCTTAAAAGAACATTACTAATTATATTATAAAAAATTGAGATTACAATATATTTTAAGCTCAACCTTAATTTTGAAAACCTAAAGAAAGACGCTAACTATATTTATAGGTTCCCCCGAGTATAAATAACAATGTTATTTTCTAAGACCTAGAAGAGAAATATAGAGATAATAGATTATCAAGAACATATATATATATATATATATATATATGAGTGTGTGATTATCTAGAAAACCATGCAAAAACAAATATTAACTAATACTAGTAAAAGACTTTTAGAAAAAAGAAAAAAGAAAATCATGATTTTGATATACTTTTCAAAGATATTGATCCATCTTTTGACGGCATCCACTAGATGTCTCTAGATCTACCAAGAAGTAAATATTGCATTAAACAAATGAGGTATCTTTTTGACAAACATCTAGTAATAATGCATTAATTGGCAAATGAATATTAGTAATCAAATGTTTGCATGTACAGAAAACGAAACTTCACCAACCGATCCCATCAATAATCCCCAACAGTACATCGCAAATGTGCTTCAACCCATTTTCTCTACGTGCAATCTCCGGCGGATAAGCCAACCCCGGATACCTCCTAAATCCATTCCGGCAAACATTTGGGTAATCGGCGGCGGCCATGATGTGCATGTAGGCATAATCATAAGCCTCCACAGCCAGATCTTGAGCTGAAGATTGAAGTGCATCGCCGGCATAACCATATTTATCAGCACACTCTTTAAGCACCTTCTTTAAGTTCGTGTCGTTTGCGAGACTCAGCTGCCGAGAAGACAAGTAAGTTGAAGTAGCCGTGGCATTCGCCAAACCAATTCCGACCATGATAAGTGCCAGACCCTTTGCGTCTGTTTTCAAGCTGGTTGGATCAGATTTCAGAGACGACACACATAGATCGTAGTACTTGGTGGTTTTACATGTTTTCTGGATCAAATCTGAATCTCCATTAGCAAGAAGAATCCAAGGTTGAGCATGGAAAATATGGTGTGGGAATGCTAAGGAGAGAAGAAGAATGAACAAGAAAATCTTGGAAGCCATTTTGGTTGAAATTTGAAAATGACTTTTTTGTTGAGATGGGTTTGATTCGTTTTATTTTCCCATTTGTGATCTTGTATTTATAGACCGGGATTGATTTGGTAGTGGTGCTTTTTTGTTTGAATATGTGGATTAAGAAATGAGAAAGGAACAATTTGCTTTATACAAGGGAAGGGGGTAGCTTGGCAGGTAGCATATGCTGGGAACAAGGGCGTGTTTGGCAGGTGGGAAAATTGCCAAAGAAAGAGTCACGGGTTGCATAATAATGCCACCCTACACCCTTATGTTACAATTTTCAAGGCTGTGTTTTTAAGCTACTGCAGTATCTTGTTCTCATGTACAAGTACTAGAACCATATCTGTTCAGCATACAGAGGATCTGGACCCACCATTTATTGGATCCAATGAGATCATTTGATTCAATTTTTTTATTGTTAATTAAATGGGTCTAACAATCTGTTCATAATGTATACATATAGTCAGAATTAAGAGGAGATTAATATATAGGAAAGTAATAATTAGAATACAGATCATATGGTCTGACTTTGGTCGTTGAAAAATGCTTGGCTTGATTGAAAGCCGCGTTTCCAACATTAAATTTTTATGTGCATAATAAGTTCACATTTCTTCCATGGAATGTATACGTACACACTCAATCCAAACAAGCCTTAACCAATTTTAACTATTAAATTTACTTTCTTGGAAAAGTAAAGATGTGAAGATTAAAGTTTCTTGGGTTTGATTTGATGGGTCTTCTTTAAAGATTAGATTTTTCAGAAGGATCAAAAGCCTGTTAGGGTCATGTGCAAAAGAGAATTCCAACTATTAAAGATTTAAAGTTTCTTCCCATCTCTTTTTCCAACAAATTTGAAAATTAGAGAAAAAAAATTCAAATCAAATATTTAAAGTTCTTCTTATATATATATATATATATATATATATTGAGAAAGTTCAATTCTTTCCTTATATGGCTCTACAAAGGTTGATTTGTTCAATGCTTCCACCCTTTTATATAAATATGTTTTGTTTAAGTATAATTATACATTTCGTATGTATTCTTGTTAAGAATAAATATAAGGACTCTCCAAGCAACAAAATAGAATGATGGTAGAAAAATAAAATATTGTAGTTAATTTTTTAAGGAGTGAAAAGAATATAATGATTTTGTTCTTGTAATAGTAATAATCAAATGATTCAAGTTACATTTTTATCCTTGATTCGTTTAAACTTAAAAAGAAAATTAGTAGAATGATGGTTCTATTTTTTACAACAACGAAGTACATGGGACAATCCACAAATCAGGCAAATTCTTTTATATCTATACAATGTACAAGAATCACACAGGTTATAGGAAAGAAGAAGAGGACTCTGTTCTATAAACCACCACTATGTTCCATGAACACTAATTTTGCAATCCTTTTCATTGCTAATCCAATCAAAGCTTATTGTACACCTCAAAAACTGACAGAATTGTTCGAGAAACTAAGCTTCCATGCGAATGATACACCGAAGACTCTCGCCTTTAAGCATATACTCAAAGGCCTTGTTGATTTCTGAGAAAGGGACTTCGTGGGTGATGAACTTCTCAAGCTCAAGCTCCTGCCCAAGTTTCGATAAGTAATTATTAATCAGAACCATATTCTGCAAACTTGTGACTGTTTCAATTTACAGAATATCTAGTGATTTGTCTAGTTACATGTTTGGATATGCTTCATAATCCAAGCAACAAAAATATCCAAGATTGTTCAACAATGTTAAAATGATAAACATAAAAGAATTGAGCTGACCTTGGTCATGTATTTCTCCACCACTGCAGGAAGATCTGAGCGTGGTTTGTAATTCCCGAAGAAGGTACCTTTGAGAGTCTTCTCATTCAAAACATTCACCGGATGGGTTTTGAATGCATCGTCTTTATTTGGAACACCAACAAGTACAGCCACACCCCATCCCTGAAACGAAATTTAGAGAACAAGCTTAGAATTTATAGATCTTTCATGCTCATCTTTATTAAATGACCATAACAAGTTGATGAAAGATAATTACATCATGAACACATTCAAATGCAGAAATCATGGCATTGATGTTTCCAGTACATTCCACACTTCGGTCAACTCCTCCACCGGTCATTTCAGCAAGCACCTGTGAGGACCAATAAATTTGATGTTGAACAATACTCAAATCTCCTTGGATTTATAATTCAGGTTTCTACAAACCTCTTGCACTGGCTTGTTAAAGTCTTTTGGATTCACAAACTCGGTGACACCAAATTTCTTGGCTGTTTACAAGAACATGGAAACCCGAGAATTGGATACTGAACAACCAAAGACAAGATGTACAAAGAATATTGGAAGTGCATGACATACTAATCCAACATATAGGAAACCATTACTTAGCTTGTGAATAAAGTAGCTTACATCTCGTATAATTTTCACTCACCTTGTTCAAATCTCCTGGAGTTCAAATCAACCCCAATAATCCTCGAAGCTCCTGCAATTCTAGCCCCTTCAGCAGCCTAGTCAGAGAACAAGAAAAATTCATAGAATATGAGCACCAGCAGCATTGAGTAACAGAATTCTTTGAAAATGAATATAAACAAGTTACTCACAGCAAGACCAACAGCTCCCAATCCGAAAATGGCAACTGAAGAACCTTTTGGGGGCTTTGCAACATTCAAGGTGGCACCAAGACCTGAAGTTGAAGCAAACTCAAGTTCATATACATAACATAAAAAGAATTCAAATGAAAGAAGGTGAAAGCAGTTTGCCCAACCTGTAGAGATTCCACAGCTTAGAACACAAACTTTGTCAAGTGGAGCAGCAGGATTGATTTTAGCAACACAACCAACATGAACCACAGTATATTCACTGAATGTAGAGGTGCCAACAAAATGGTAAATGGGTTGTCCATTAATGGAGAATCTTGACTTGCCATCGTTAAGCATTACCCCTCTGTCAGTGTTGATCCTTAGAAGATCACACATGTTACTCTCCTCTGATTTACAGTGACGACACTCCTTGCACTCACCGGTGAAGACAGGAAGCACATGGTCTCCGGGTTTGAGGTCTGTCACACCCTCACCGACACTCTCAACAATTCTAGAAGAAATATGAAATACTAATTAGAACATCAAGGTAATTAGAGAACCTCCAGGCCTAATTATCAAAAAGAGAACATTAATGGCCGTACCCTCCAGCTTCATGACCAAATATGCGAGGAAATAATGGAGTTTGTCCCTGCAATTCCATGATTAAACCATTTTCAATGTTTCAGAGTAAGGATAGATCAAATTGGTACAAATATGATCAGGAGTAATCGGTTACCTCTGCCTCCCAGAAGTAAACATCTGTGTGACACAAAGAGGTGAAGAGGATCTTGAGA
>NW_028277159.1:0-58481 GCF_054855325.1 Carica papaya
TGGATTAAAAAATCGTTTTATTTGAAAAGCTTAAATATAAGGAATTATTAGTTATTAAATTTTTAATGATGTATTTTGGTTAAATTTAAGCTTTTTTTAAGGTTTATGGAATTTTTCTATAAATACACACATTTTAATTTGTTCAACTCTAAGATAGGGGTGTCGAAAATTAGTGGGATCAGAGCATATGTCAGGTCATTAACTTTGTTTGGTATGATCTTGCATGTTGTAGATCTTTGCATTATCATATTTAATTGTGTAATGTGTGGCCTTAATAAGGACATTAAGAATTTGAGTATGAAGATTGTGATACCATATATATCACGTTACAAAAATATGTAATTCTTTCATAGAAAAACTCAAGTCATACACTACAAATAACTTGATATTAATTTTTTTTTGGCTAGTGTGTTATGGATCCAAAAGTTTGTTGTGCTACCTTGGATTTGGAGCGCTATAAGGACATTATCGTGAATGGGTCAAGTTCCATATAAACTATAAGTTATATGAATTATATTATGTCAAGAAAAATTCTTGATTGTTACTTCAATAAAGGGTGGATAAGGAGTACTTATTGTTAATGGTTTCTAACATCATAGTTCACCATGAAATACATGGAAGGGTTTGATTGGATTAATCCTATTTTCATAATAATAAAATTTTCATATTGACATATAAATGAAAATTGGATTTAAATGAAAATATAATCTTATTAGGACAAAATTTTAGTGGTGTATTTTGGTTATGTAACACCCAAGTGTTATTATTTTTATTTTGTAATTATTTGAATTTTTTTTATTTTTAATTAATTTAATTTGATTTAATTTAATCTAATTTCATGAAAATAAAAATAATAATAATGATAAAATTGGGTAAAAATATCATTTGGATTTAATTGAAATTGATTTTGGGAAAAAGGGGTGAAAATTTGGATTCTTGGGGTATTTTTGAAAGAAAATCAGAAACCGGGGGGTCAAAACGCAATTTAAAAAAGTTGTGCCACGTCAGCACCCACGTCAGCGGCCCGGTCAGCAGCCCCGGCCAACCAGGGCACTCCGCATGGCAAGAAAACGCTGACCAGGGGACGGACCACGTGGGCGATCCGCGTGTGCGCGATCGGACGGTCCAGATCTGTTCCCACGCGCACGAACGGCTCAGATTCAATCAGGCACGAACGGCCCAGATTGTATCGCGATGGACGGCCCAGGTTTAATCCCAATTAAATCGCGATCAAACGGTCCAGATTTAATCTTGATGGACGGTCGAGATTAAAAGGCAAAGGGTATAAATAACCCCACCCACACCTGACCACAAAAACCCTAGCCGCTAGTGCCTCGCCGGAGAAGAAGAACCAGACGCTGGAGGAGCCGGCCGCCACCACCCGCCGCCGCATCAGGGAAGTTTTTGACCGCCGATCAAGGTAAATTTTCTCCCCCTTGCTCGTTTTTCGATGCTGAGTCCGCCTATGGCCAAACTGGAGCCAAACCACCGGACAAACGGCCGGAAAACCGAAGCCCAGCGGTGCCGCCGCGCCCCTCTTCAGTTTTTACCTCCGATGAGGCCCTTCCCGGCCTCCGTTCGATGCAAATTTTATACCACTGTGATCACCGTTCTTTTCTCTACAGGTTGATCAGAGCCAAACATCAAAACGCGACTCACGCCGGAGTAGCCGCCGCACCCGAGAGCACTGCCACCAGTAAGTCTCGGTTTTTCGTGATTTTTTGGCCCATCGAGGGCCCTAGGGTTATTTTATCACAGGGACCGATGCAAGTGTGGCCGAATTCGGCCGAAAACAGCCAACCTGAGGCGAATCACCGTCGCCGGAGCACGGCAGAGCCGCCATGCCGGAATTCTGATATTGGCCGAAAGGGGCCTTAGGTCTGATTTGGGATTTTTTGGGTCACGTGTAGGTACCGGTAGTGCTTTTTAGTTTTTCGAAAAAAATTCAGGAAAATTAGGGACATCCCGTAGGCGCACTGTAGAGTCGATTTCAGACCCCGAAACAAGTAAGGACCCCTCGCCCTATTTCCTATCACGGTATTAAAGCTAAATAAATAATTAAACTGTACTGTGTGACTTTATAGATGTATAATTGATTCAGATTGCCAATGGAGCCCGAGTCTGATACAGTGTTGGTCTATTATTGTTTGATTTAATTTTCAGTATTAAATGCAGCATGATGTTTCATGTAATTATGTTATGATCTCGTATGTATGAACTATGGTTCCTTTTATTATGGTTTGTATTATGGTGAACCCGGTACTGTATTGTCTTATTTGGTGTCAATTACTGGTTTACATGTTTTGTATGATTGGATGATTGAGATTAAAGAAAAGGGAAAAAAGGTTATGTGAATTGATAAGTGGATAATGTGGACAGCCTGACTAGATATCCTGGGAGATTGTGGATGGACCAGGTCCGTAGGGAACCCTACCGGGAACGTGGTCTCTCATACCGGACGGGGTATGGAGACCTTATGTGTTTTGGCGCCCATACCGGACGGGGTATGGGGACGGCCCGTTTCACCCTCATATCGGACGGGGTATTGAGGTTCATGGTTTTGGCGCCCATACCGGACGGGGTATGGGGACGGCCCTGGAATCAGGTTGTAAATGTTAATGGTTCACGTGTAGAGGGGACCCCTTATGGATCCCCAGGGATACTAGTAGGCTGGTAAAAGAGGAAATCTGTTTCCTGATGATTGAAATGTAAAGGTGTGATATATGTTATATTATAAAGTGTGTATGATTTCATGATATTATAAGGTTATTATTTTCATATGTTGTTTTCATGAATCTCGCCGAGGTAAGTGGACAGTAAAGGTTTTTATGTTAATAAACGAGTTCGTTATAAATTATGCTCCATTGGTCATTTTTGTTTTCTACCCACATTTACTTCCGTGGCGGTGAGATAGTGTGGTCTTTACTAGTCTGGTGTAGCTCATTCCTTATTTAACCATTTCAGATCAGGAAGACATTGTTCCCGTGCCCGTTCCAGAGGAAGACGGCGAAGGGGACGCCTAAAGACTCTATAGCTATATTTATAGTTCTTATCTCGAGTATCTCTTTTAGTTAGTTTGTTCTTTCCTGTTTTGAGTACGTTTTGGTTATTGTGTAAGGGATGTTAATCAAAATTTTTATTATGCTTCCGCATTTAACATTTTTAATACATATATTTCATTTAAATTTCCGGGGCCGTTACAGGTTAAGTTAAGATTTGTTTTAGGTTTATGGAATTTTTCTATAAATATTCACATTGTAATTTGTCCAACTCTAAGTTAGGGGTATCAAAAATTAGTGGGACTAGAGCATGTATCAGGTCATTGACTTTGTTTGGCATGATCTTGCTTCTTATAGATATTTGGATTATTATATTTGATTGTGTACTGTGTGCCCTTAATAAGAACATTAGGAATTTGAGTATCAAGATTGTGATACAATAAATACCATGTCAGAAAAATATGTAATTCTTTCATATAAAAACTCAAATCGTACACTACCAATAACTTGATATTTATTTTTTTAGAGCTAGTGTGTTTTGGGTCTGAAAGTTTGCTGGGCTACCTTGGATTTGCAACACTACAAGGACATTATCATGAATAGGTCCAAAGTTAAAATAAGTTCTCATATAAACTATATGTTATATGAATTACATTATGTCAAGAAAAATTCTTGATTGTTACTTCAATAAAGGGTGGATATGGAGGACTTATTATTAATGCTTTCTCACAGCATAGTTCAACATGCAATACATAGAAGGCTTTGATGAGATTAATCCTATTTTCACAATAATAAAATTTTCATATTGACATATAAGTCAAAATTGAATTTAAATAAAAATATAATCTTATTAGGATAACTTTTTATTCGCATAAGATACCGTAGAGGTCAATGTGACTAATACATTTAAAACCTTAATTCCCTGTGTAATGATCCCGGAAATCCAAAAGAAAATGCATATAAAAATCTGAATGCGGAAGCGAAATAAAGGATTTAGGTTAATATTTCTTACACAATAACTTAAAAGTACTAAACAATATCAAAGAATAAGTCCTCTAAGGGAAATACTAGAAATGAAAGAAGTATAAAGAAAACTATAAGACATCTAGTATCTACTCGCCGTCTTCTTGTGGATCGGGCTCGGGAACCAGGTCTCTTTATTTGAAATGGTTAAATAAGGAATGAGCTACACTAGCCTAGTAAGGACATCACACTATTCACCGTCACAGAAGCAAAGGTTGGTAGAAAATTAAAACAACCAATGGAGCAGTAGATTTAAACAAATTCATTTATTAATAATCAAACCATTTACAATCCACTTACCGCAGTGAGATTTATAAAAATAACATATGGAAACAATAATATTATAAATATCATGAATTTATATATAATCTATAACATAGCACATATCATACTTTTATATTCAAATTATTTGTTTTGATCTAATTAGGACTTATGCATTGGCATGAACATTTTTATTATTATGAAATCAGAATTAATTCCATCAATGTGGTTCAAATTTATCAATTAACCAACAAAATAACAAAACACCAAAAACTAGTCCACCATATTTTCCCCTTTTATGATGTAAAAAAAATTTTCTTATTATCGTGTTATTCTTACAACTTATGTCTCATATGCGTTTTTGACTTCCAAGCCATTCAAAATAATGTGTTCTTAATTACAACCCTTTGACAGTACTGAAACTATTAATAAAAATTTTATTAGATTATAAACGAATTAACCTTTGATTTAAAAATTCGATTAATCGAAGTATTGTTAAAGTTTTTTACAATATCGATAATTATGAGGATAAAAAAAACATTTTCTTTAAAGGTCCTAACTAAGTTCCTGTGTGGTTGTCAAATTATGAAATTTTGATTATTTTCTCACCACTTGAAATACAGAAAAGCCATCCACATGTTTGGTGCAATATTTTATAAAAGTGTTGTTGTCCATTTTGATGGGTAACTAATCAAAGGACATTATTGATTGTTGTTAACTCCCACACTAACATTTCAACTGTATTACCCGAATACATAAGCATAAGAAAACTGTAACTTGCACTTAGTTTAATACCTAAGAATAAAGATAATTTAATAGCAAAGATAAGTATTAATAATCTCACTTAATTGCTTCCAATTAAACATAGTAAAAATCACTACTTTGACTAACACCATTCAAGCACCATATGGAGCCCATATATTTTAGTCACCAAAAAGGAATCTTCATTAAACTTTTGAAACATTTTTTAGTCTCTAGAAAGGAATCTTCTTTAAACTTTTGAAATATTTTTTCAATTTTCTTGAAGCCGTTGACATTGAAACTTCACTTTTTTACAATACAGTCTTTCAATATGTATTAGTATAATTAAATTTTGTTGTTAATCCTAACTTAAGAAATTCAACTAGAACTTAGAATTACAACATTTATTTGGGAATTTACAAAATTAATTCTTGTAGTTGGGTGACATAAAATATAGTATCATTTAGGATTTCACTATAAGTATAAAAAATAGAGCATTTCTCTTGTCTCCATTTGATTAAAATTTTAGTTGTCACACAAAGCTTCATTCTTGGATATGTTCGATTTGGCACTAGCATGATTTGAGCAACTTAAGTTGTGTTTTGGTATTAACCAAAGAACTTTATCGAGGCCATTTCTAATTGGGTTTCTAAAATTGATTAAAATAATTTTTAACTGGACTTACATCTTATATATGTTTTTCATCTATATTTGTGATAGCATAATTTAAATATAAGCCATATTTTGAATGACTCAAATACACATTTTTATACACATTAATATTTTTTAACTAAAAATGTTATTTTATTCTAAAAAATATATTTATCAAAATCCATATCAAATATTCTCTTGTCTGTATAATCATTCCAAAATTCATGTCCAAAGTTAAAAATATAATCCAATCCAATCAAATAAAAAATTGATATCCAAAATTAATTTTATATTTACACTAGGATGCTAATTCTTATTTAACACATTCCAAATATGAAAATGTTAGTCTATAAATAAATCCAATTTTAACTCAACTCAAACATCACAATAATACAAACTGAATAGTTTTATTCGTTTTAAAACATTTAGGTATGTAGAAGACTTCTCTGAGTGCAACACTATTGGTTGTTTTTATTGTCATCAACTCATGTGAGTCTCACTCATTAAATTGAGTATAGAGTACAATTATTTTTTTTAGGAATTCATACTTAGTTCTTATTTGTGTTACGTTATTGAGTTATAATTATAATATTATTGTATTATTTTATTGATTCTCAAATTTTATTAACTATCTGTATGTAGATATCATATTAAAAATCGATGGAAGTTGTTCAAGCGATGAGGATTGTGGCCATGTTAAGTGCTCTTATGGTAACGTTCACTGTAAAAATAATCAATGTCAATGCATTGATGATGCTACTTTTAACAATGACTTTGAAGCTTCACTCTATTCTAAAAGTCCTCCTTCTAGTGGAGAAGGTAGAGGAAGGCATTAGGGCTTCGAATTTATATGTCATATTGATCTCTCTAATGTTATATGCAGTTAAATATTTAAACTAATAAGATTATGTCTTTGTTTGGATCCAATTCTGACTTATGCATGGGCCTAAATGTTTTTACTATTATGAAATCAAAGTTAATTCCATCAACGTGGTTTAAATTTATCAGGTTAACCTACAAAATAACAAAACATAAAAAAGAAGTACACCACATTTGCCCTTTTCATGATGTAAAGTCGAGAATTATTATCTTGTTATTCTTACAACTTATGTTTCATATACGTTTTTATTTTTACTTCTGACCCATTCAAGATATTCTGTTCTTAATTACAAGCCTTTGACACTGCTAAAATTATTAACCAAAAATTATACTAAATTATAAATGAACTAACCTTTAATTTAAATTTTTTATTAATTGAAGTATTATTAAAGTTTGCTACAATATCGTTAAAATGAGAATGACAACTTTTCATTTTTTAATAGATCTAACTATGTTCTTGTGTAGTTTTCGGATTATGTAATTTGGATATATTCTCACCACTTGAATTATAGAAAAGCCATGGACATTATTGACTGTTGTTAACTCCTACACTAACATTTCAACTGTTATTACCAAATGCAAACACATAAGGAAACTATAACTTGTAGTTAGGTAAATACCTATGACGTTTTTTACTCTCTTGTCTTCTTAGTCAGTTGCATGAATAAAGATAATTTGATAGCAAAAACAAGTACTAATAATTTGACTAAATAAAACATAGCAAAAAGCATTACATTGGAACAAGGAAAAAATTACTGTGGAAAGTAATGCGATGTCGAAGGAGCAAATAAAGGAAACACTAACAAACAGAGAGAAAAACAATCATAAAAAATCAAATTCTTTATGATTGTTGAAGTAATAAAATCATTTTTCAGCATCAGAACTTTAATTTCTTTTACCTATGTGTTTTCTCATGATCGTAGAACAAATCTGCATGAGAAAAGTAAATAAACGAAGGAGATGACTTTGGTGGGATAAGGAAAGTGAATAAACCTTTATGGCACGACGGTGAAGAAGTGAAATGAAACAGGAAGAGGACGAGATGATAATGAAGGAAGCTGTAGGATTGCAATATGTTCATAACACGCAGTGGGAGATATAAAAAATTTTAATATGATCTATTTGTGCTTCAAAATTATATTACAGGTTAAAGATCAAATTTAAAATATATATGACAGTGAGTTCTCAAATTAAAATTATTCAAAAACACAAACACTCTATGCGTCTCCACACCAAAACTGACATTTCCTAATCAACTCTTTGATCAATAGAATGTGCGAACAAATTGAATAATATTTATATTAAAAAAATTTCACTAAATTTTAGCAAAAAATAAATTCCCTCAATTTTTTTTTTCTTTTGGTGTGCCTGCAGCTAGGTTTTTTCTTCTCTTCTCTAATTTTTACTATAAAACTCCGCCCATCACTGTGCTAAAATGATTTAAAAACTCTATTTATTTGGGTCTTTGGCTACCTTAAACTTAATTAATTTACACTGTTTAACATTTTTCATGATTCATGATTTTTATTTATTTTTATTTTAAATTAAAAGGAAAAATTATGAAAAAAAATTGAAAAACGGCCAATCGGGAAAAAACTGCCCGCGGGAAAAATCCCACGCGGGTACTGGGTACTATGCGCGCGAGCATGTGGACATAGTGGCACGGTGCGCACGCCCCATCCGCACACCAACACGCACGTCCCCTCCGTGCGCACGCACGCTTGGGACGTGTGCACAGCGCGCACTTCCCCTCCGTGCGCACTTTCCCTTCGCGTGCGTCCTATCGCGTGTAGGCCATTCGTACGTCACCTCGTGCACTGACTAGCATCGCATACTGTGTGCACATTGTCCACACAGTAGGCCTGCACGGATAGGCCCTGTGCGCTTAAGACTTGCATGCAGTAGGCCTGCGCGTGCAGCGCCCAGTGCACTTAGGCCCTGCACGCGCGTTGGGTAGCCCCTACATGCATAGTAATAGGCCTGTGCGCCAACAGGCTAAGTTACAGCGTGCCGGTCAGGCACCGCCACCTCGGGTAGTGCATCACTGCTGCCTTGGGCGACACGCAGCCAATGCCTTTAGTGACGCGCCCCAACTGCCGATGGAGGAGGTCCTCCTCCCTCATTTTTTGTGCCAAAAATCTTTTTTTCCTCTCTCTTCTTCGGATTTCACCACTTGTCACGAATCTAATGGTTCTAAAATTTTATAAATTGCCCCCTTCTCTTCCTTTCCACACTTCTATTTCATCCATTTTCAAAGGTTTAGAGAGAAAGAGAGAGAGATAATAGATCAGTGAGAGAATAAGCAAAAGAAAGGAAAATGGTAAAAAAGAAATTATCGAGGTTTAGTAAAGAATCTAGTATTAATTTCGACATCTTAAGAAGTATTTTTAGATAAGTAAATTTAATATGATTATTATTTTACCTGTTTTGTGTGCCTCTGCATTTAAATGAGTCAAATTGTTCTGGTTTTCAAACATGTTATGTGAACTATAGACACTTGATGAATTTTCATGTAATAAATATAATATGTTATTCGAAATAGTAAAAGTAAAAAGAAAAGAAAAAGAGAAAAGTGGAATGAAGCATGTATGGTCTGAAGTGTATCTGTATTGACATACATATTATATCAAGTGTCTCATTAGGTTTTTTATCTCTGAGGGGTATCTATTCCCCTTGCCCTTCGGGGTATCTATTGCTCCCTCCCCTATCTGGTCTGAAAAGACGTAAGAAGACCGCTATCAGTGGATGACGGCGTACTCTCTGATAAGAGTGGTATTGCACTATCTGTAGAGGTCACTCATGGCTAAGTAACGTCGTGACTATAGATATCTGTTAGGACCACTATAGTTGGTGTGACTGTAGTCATAGATCGTACCATGGTTTGGCCAATCGGATGTGGGCCTTAGCAAATTGTCGTATCTATATCTGTATCTGATCTGATCATTCCACTTATATAGTAGAAAATCTATATCTACCCTCCAAGATGGAATTTTGTAACAATTTTGCGAAGTATGACACAAAAAATTTGTACATTTTATGATTTATTTGATTTTCTCTATTATCTAGCATGATGTATATATGATTTTCTATGTTAACATACCATTTTTGTATTCAAATAAATGGTTTTTATAATCGTGAGATAGGTAATAAGGAAGCTAAATTGTAATATAAAATAATAAACTTTTGAAATCTTACGATGTTAATTTTATACTATTTTCTGTACTGAACATACGGAACTCACTCTTTCCATGCCCCGTTAGATGAGGAAGAAAATGAGGAACCACAGGCAGATCTACCCTCGGAAGTCTATGAGGATCTCGTGGATCCACAAGTCTGGGTGCATGACTATTCCCTCACTCTAATGAATCTAATAGCATAGTGAAAGAAGTGGCTCTTATGTTTTGTATTTTGTAGCCACTTCTGGCCTCAGTTTATGTATGTATTTGGAACATTATATATATTTGTAATGGATTTGTTACAATTTGATTCTGCTGTATAAATTTCATCATGTACTGATTATTCTGAATCTGTATCTGACACTCACTTGCCTTAATTAGCACTTGGGATGTCACATTTACAATCTTCATTCATAAATATATATATATATATAGGTGGCATGGGTAGTTATAAATTCCTATTTGGACTTTCTTTTTTTTTTTCTTTTCAGCACCCAATTACATATATATATATGTATCCTATATATAAAATCCAAGTCTAATTTCCTGTACTGTCGAAACCAATTTCGACTCCTTTTTTTTCCCTTTTTAATACCCAATTATATATATATATATCTCATATATATATGTTTTTTTTTTATTATTATTATTTAATAAAATAATTTTATAAATCAATTTAATTTTCAAATTAGATTTTATAATAATCTCCATTATTATAATAGCCACACCTATTATATTATTACACTAATAATATAATAACAAAAAATATAAATATTAATTTTTTATTTCTAAAATAGAAAATTTAATTTGTCTTCAATATTAATTATATCCTTTGTGCTAGTAAAGAATATAATAATATTCTATTTAGATTAAAAAATTTATTTATTTGATTAAATTAAATTTTCTAATTTAATTATCAAATAATTAATCCATTTAGCAAAAATCAGAACACTTATTAGTGTGCGACCTCATGGTTCAATACTAAACTGGTAGCAAATTTGTCAAACTAATTTATTAATCAAAGTTTGCGTCTAGCAACACTCCTTAACGACCGGATAACATGAAATGTACGATTATTCTTAATAACCTTATAAAATAATGATGTAATAGTTTCTTCCATCATTGTTGCTCCAGGTTAACCTTAGAATATGGTTTAACTGTCAAATCTCATTAGGTAGCTAACCATGTTTCATGTCAATTATAACTGACTAATAAATGACATAAGAAACTCTTTTCTTCTTTCATTCAATTGTCGTGGTGAAGGTCTTAATTTAGTCGTTATAAGAAATGACAACATAGGACTTAAACTTATTATCAAAGCTGATTGATTCCGTCTTCATAAATTAATAATTCTACAAGTATTTAATCACACTTAATCTCCTTTCAACTATAGTTCTATGACTATAGGTATTCAGAATCAAAGTATGATAAATGACTTGTTAATTACTATAATGATCTCAGGTTAGAGGAAATTCTTATATCTCATCATTTTAAGAGATTATTCTATTAACAGTTTAAGGTAATATTAACTATTAAAAATTCTCAATCGGGTCGGTTCAATGATCATATCTCCATATACATCATCTATATATGTGATTTAGTTCATGAGATCAAATAATTTTTATCTTATGGAGACTATCACATATATATTAATTTTACTGGATCATTAATGTCTTATTTTGATGATCCAATGACTTATAATATTTTAGATTAAATCATAAAAAAATTTACTCTCGTTATCAATATCTCCATCTTAATGTAAAGTCTCTAAATTTAATTAAGAACTTTATCATATAAATTAAACAATAAGATAATAAATATGATAACAAAAATATTATTGTCATATATTAAAATAAATTATCAAATAATAATGTATTCAATATATTATATGAATAATTGGATCTTGGGCATAACAATTATATCCCTAACAGTCTTCCACTTACAGTTGATCCAATTTGTCATGTATTTCATTCCCAACTTCCACTTATGCTTGTCAAACTCCTTTGCACTAAAAGTTTTAATGAATAAGTCAGGTGCATTATCCTTCTCATCAACCTTTTGAATTTTAATGTCCCAATGTTCAATGATTCCTTTAATCAAGTGGTACCTCCACAGAATGTATTTGGATTTTTGATGCGATCTTGGCTCTTTTGCTTGTGGTGGCTCTAGCACTGTCACACAATAGTGAAACTTGACCTTCTATTGAAGGAACCACATCAAGTTCAATTGAGAATTTCTTTATCCAAACAGCCTCCTTAGTAGCTTCACTAGCAGCTATATATTCTGCTTTGGTTACAGAATCAGCTACTGTAGTTTGGTTTGAACTTTTTTAACTCATTGCACCACCATTTAAGATGAACACATGACCAGATGTAAATTTGTTATCATCTTTAACTTAAGAAAAATTTGCATTGGTATAACCTTTAGTTTTAACTCAGATTCTCCACAAATGAGGAATTGGTCTTTAGTTCTTCTCAACTACTTAAGAATGGTCTTTACCACTTTCCAATGTTCCTCACTAGTGATATCAGCTAATCACTCCTAGTGCATAAGCCACATCAGAACGTGTACACGTCGTGGTATACATGATAGCTCCCACGCATTAGCATATGGGACCCTACCCATGTGTTCTCTCTCTTTAGAGTTTTTAGGACAATTCTCTCTACTAAGAGTAATTCTAGTGCCTATCGGTATATAGTCTCTTTTGGAATTTTCTATATTAAACTTCTTCATAATGGTGTCAATGTACATAGATTAGGAAAGTCCAAGCAACTTCTTAGATCTATCTCTATAGATCTTTATTCCCAATATATAAGCTGTTTCTCCCAAGTCTTTCATGGAGAACTGTTCAGATAACCAAATCTTAATATTAAAATGTTGGTATGTCATTCCCAATGAATAATATATCATCAACATACAACACTAAGAAAATAATTGTATTCCCTCTAACCTTTTTGTATAGACAAGATTCCTCTTCGCATCTAACAAAATTAAAATTTTCGATTGTTTTGTTAAAATAAATATTTGAACTCCGAGATGCTTGCTTTAATCCATAAATGGATCTTTGTAGCTTGCATACTTTATTATGATCAGATGGGAAAATGAAATGTTCAGGTTTTTTCATATACACATCCTCTTCCAACTCACCATTTAAGAAAGGTATTTTCACATCCATCTGCCATATTCATAATCATAGTAGACAGTTACAGCAAGTAGAATCCGAATTAATTTGAGCATTGGTACAATGAAAAATGTTTTGTCATAATCGATTATTTTTTTTTTATGATATCCTTTAGCAACAAGACAGGCTTTATAGGTCTCCACCTTTTTTTCTACTCCAATAATTTTCTTAAAAAGTTATTTACAACCAATAAGCTTTATATCCTTCGAAGTTTCAACCAAAGTTCAAACTTTATTGACCTTCATGGATTCCATTTTAGATTCCACGACCTTTATCCATTTCTAATAATTGAAGCTTTGCATAGCCTTTTCATAGGTCTTGGGGTCATAATCATCATGATTAATCTCATTTGATACATTATCTTGCACCATAAGATTCAACCTATCTGGTGCACAATGTTGTCTAGCAGACTTTCTAAGAGGTTCGTGTACAACTTGCTCACGCTATACTAGATTAGATTGCTATTCAATATGATTTTGAACATGTTCACTAACTGGTTCTTGAACAACATTTGTCTCTTGAACCTCAACTATTAAAGATGACAACTTCCTTGTCATCTTCAAAACATCTAATAAAGGTTTCTTAACTTGTTTCTCATGATCATCTTCTTGTATTGATTCATTAGTTTCTTGAACTTCATCAAGTTCAATTCTTTCATCATGATTTTCTTTTAAAAGAAATTCTCTTTCTAAAAAGGTTTCTCCTCTAGCCACAAACACTTTATGGTCAGATGGGTGATAGAAATAATATCTCATTGTTTCTTTGGGATACCCAATGAATCTGTACTTATCAAATCTTGAGTCAACCTTATCGGTTTGCAATCTCTTAATATAAGTTGGACAACCCCAAACTTTAACATACTTACGGCTTGATTTAAGTCATTTCCATATCTAATATGGTGATGTAGAGATTGACTTAGTGGGTACTCTATTTAGTATTTGCTACACTTTTCAAAGAATATCTCTATAAATTAATTAGAAGATTTGTAAACCCCCATCATTGATCTCACCATATTTAATAAGGTTCGATTTCTTCTTTAGAACACACCATTGTGCTGTGGTATTCTAGGAGGGGCCACTGTGAGAGAATCTCATTTTCTTTCAGATATCCAGTAAAATCATCACTAAGATATTCTTCTCCTTTATCAGATGTTAGTACTTTAATGTTTTTGCCAGTATGTTTCTCAAATTCACTATGGAATCTTTTGAATATTTTAAAAGACTTAAATTTATGTTTCATAAGACACACAAATCCATATCTTGACATATCATCAGTGAAGGTGATAAAGTAAAAATATCTTCTTTAGGCTTGAATTTTCATGAGGCCACAAACATCAATATAATTAGTCCCAATAATTCACAAGCTCTTTCTCCACGTTCAATAAATAGAGATTTGGTCATTTTTCCTTTGAGACAAGATTCACATGTTGGATATGATTCATAATCATATTTGTCAAGGTAATATTCTTTGTACAACTTACTTATTTTTTTCTCTCCAATATGACCAAGCCTGCAATGCCAAAGATATGTATGATTTACTTGATCATCTCTTTTTCTCTTAAAACTAGAAACATGCAAACCTAAATTTTCATTCATATCATGTAAGACATAAATACCATGTTGGAGACAACCAATTGCATATAAATCATCACCATGATAAATAGAGCAAATTTCATTATTCAAAATAATACGAAAACCATGTTAGTCTAAAAAAGATATTGAAGTTATGTTAGAAACAAATTTAGGAACGTAATAACAATTCTCCAGCAAAAGTATTTTGCTCGTCAGTATTGTAAGAGAAATTGATCCTACAAGTAGGGCTGCAACTTTTTGCATCATTCCCAACTTGAAGATTAATGTCTCCTTTCTTCAATCGTCTATTAATTTGTAGTCCCTGCAACATATTGTAAATTTTAAAATGACTACTGGTATTTAATACCCATATAAACAGATTAATGGAAGTTAAGAAATCATGAAAATATTTTTCATTGAGGTCTCACCTTGTTTCTTATCTTTTAGAGATACAAGATACTCCTTTAAGTTTCTCTTCCAATGCCTTTTCTTCTTGCAGAAGAAACATTCAACCTCATATTGGTCAGCTTTTCCCTTACCTCTAGGTTTGGTCACACCACCCTTTGGTGCAGTGGCCTTCTTCTTGGGTTTCTTTTTAGCCTTACACTTCTTATTAGAATAGTTACCAACCAACATGACAGTTCATTTATTCTTTTTATATGTAATTTGATTCCCGTAATCAATCAACATATTGAGTATCTCATGAAAATCTCAATCCATTTTATTCATGTTGAAATTAATAATAAATTATGAAAAGGACTCAGGTAGTGACGCAAGGTCAAATCTTGAGAAAGCTCTTTACCCAATGTACACCCTAATTTTTGAAGTTCTTCAATAAAACCAATCATGTTGAAAACATGGGACCCAACTGGAGATTTAGCAGTCAACTTAGATATAAACACGGACTTAAATAGCTAGTATCTAGCTATTATGCTTTGTGCACCATACATCTTCTTAAGATATCAATTACTGCACGGGGATCCATATCCTCGTGTTTCCTCTAGAGTTCAAAGCTCATAGAATTAAGAATAATGCATTTGGCAGTAAGACAATATGTCAAGTATTTCTGAAAATCCTTGACTGCCCTAACATCATCCTCAGGTGGGGTCTCTCTTGTAGGTTTATCGATCATATCAACAAGCTTTCATGTCTGAGAACAATTCTCAAGTTTCGATACCAGTCATCATAATTTGGTTCAACCAAGTTATTGACATCAAGTATGTAACGGCCCCGGAAATTTAAATGAAGATGTATGTATTAAAAATCTCAAATGCAGAAGCGTAATAAAAATTTTGATTAACATCCCTTACACAATAACCAAAAACGTACTCAAAATATGAAAGAATAAGCTAATTAAAAGAGATACTCGAGATAAAAACTATAAATAGAGCTATAAGGTCCTTAGGCGTCTAACTCGCCTTCTTCCTGCGGAACGGGCTCGGGAACCACGTTTTCCTGATCTAAAATAGTTAAGTAAGGAATGAGCTACACTAGTCCAGTAAAGACATCACACTATCTCACTGCCACAGAAGTAAAGGTCGGTAGAAAACAAAAACGACCAATGGAGCATAATTTATAACAACTCATTTATTAACATAAAAACTTTTACTGTCCATTTACCTCGGTGAGATTCATGAAAATAACATGATAATCATCATAAAATCATATCGATTTTATAACAGAATACATGTCCTACTTTTGTACTTCAATAATCAGACAATAAATTTCCTCTTTTACCAGCCTACTAGTATCTGTGGGGATCCATAGGGGGTCCCTACCACACGTGAACCATTATCATTAATAACCTGATTTCAGGGTCGTCCCCATACCCCGTCCGGTATGGGCGCCAAAACCATAAACCTCAATACCCCGTCTGGTATGAGGGTGAAACGGGCCGTCCCCATACCCCGTCCGGTATGGGTGCCAAAACACATAAGGTCTCCATACCCCGCCCGGTATGAGAGACCACATTCCCAGTAGGGTTCCCTACGGACTCGGTCCGTCCACCATCTCCCAGGATATCTAGTCAGGTTGTCCACATTATCCATTTATTAATTTACATAACCTTTTTACCTTTTTCCTTTATCTCAATCATCCAATCATACACAACATGTAAACCAGTAATTGACACCAAACAAGACAACACAGTATCGGGTTCACCATAATACAAACTATAATAAAAGAAACCATGATTCATGCATACGAGACCATAAAATAATTACATCAAACATCATGCTGCATTTAATACTGAAAATTAGATCAAACAACAACTGACCAACAATGTATCAGACTTGGGCTCCATTGGCAACCTTAATCAATTATACATCTATAAAGTCACAAAATACTATTTAATTATTTATTAAGCTTTAATACCGTGATAGGAAATAGGGTGAGGGGTCCTTACTTGTTTCGGGGTCCAAAAACGGCTCTACAATGCGTCTACGGGCTGTCCCTAATTTCCCTGAATTTTTTCCTAAAAAAACTGAAACGCACTAACGGTACCTACATGTGTCCCAAAAAATCCCAAATCAGACCTAGGGCCCCTTTCGACCAATATCGAAATTCTGGCACGGCGGCTCCGCCGACCGCCGCCACCTGCGGCGGCGATCCGCCTCAGGTTGGCCGTTTTCGGCCGTTTCTAGCCGAATTCGGCCAAACTTGTATTGGTCCCTGCGATAAAACAACCCTAGGGCCCTCGGTGGGCCAAAAAATCACGAAAAATCGAGACTTACCGGCGGCGGTGCTCTCGGGTGCGGCGGCTCCCCCGGCGTGAGTCGCGTTTTGATGTTTGGCTCCGATCAACCTGTAGAGGAAAAAACAGTGATCACAGTGGTACAAAATTTGCATCAAACGGAGGCTGGGAAGGGCCTCATCGAGGCAAAAATAGAGGGAAGCCGCGGCGGTGCCGCTGGACTTCAGCGGGGTTTTTCGGCCGATTGGCCGATGGTATGGCTCCGGTTTGGCCATAAACGAATTCAGCATCGAAAAACGAGCAGGGAGAGAAAATTTACCTCGATTAGCAGTCGGAAAATTCTCCGGTGCGGCGGCGGCCGGCTCCTCCAGCGTCTGGTTCTTCTTCTCCTGCGAGGCACTGGCGGCTAGGGTTTTGTGGTCAGGTGTGGATGGGTTTATTTATACCCTTTGCCTTTTAATCTCAACCGTCCATCAAGATTAAATCTGAACCGTCCGATCGCGATTTAATTGGGATTAAATCTGAACCGTCCATGCCTGATTGAATCTGGGCCCTCCGTACGCGTAAGATCTGGGCTGTCCGTGCGCACATTTGATCTGGGTCGTCTGTGCGCACAGGAACAGATCTGGGCCGTCCGATTGCACGCACGCGGATCGCCCACGTGGCTCGTCCCGTGTCAGCGTTTTCTTGCCACGCAATGTGTCCTGGTTGGCCGGGGCTACTGACCAGGCTGCTGATTTGGCACAACTTTCTAAATTGCGTATTGACCCCCAGTTTCTGATTTTCTTTTCAAAAACACCCCCAGAATCTAAATTTTTACCCCTTTTTCCCAATAATAATTTTACCCAATTTTATCATTATTATTATTTTTATTTTTATTAAATTAAATTAAATTAAAATCTAAAAAATTCAAATACAAAAATAAAAAAAATAAAAAAAATAAAAAAAATATATAAAAAAAATATTTTGGGTGTTACAAAGTATGCCACACAGTGATATAACAGATATTTCGAGAAATCTGAAATTAAGAAAAAAATGCAATAGTATAAGAACACATTTATATATATCATAAATAAATGGACTTTTATCTAAATGATATTTTTACTAAATAAATCAAACAATTTTAAGAAATCTATATTTCAATTTAGTGGAATAAAAAAATACTCTATCAATATGAATAAGTCCCTTGGTAATCAAGTCGATTCTCACACATATTTTAAAGGTAGGTATTCTTATCAATTGTATCTCTATACAACTACCATAATTGCTTTATACCAAATCGTTCCTAGCTGTCAGGTTGTTCCTGTTAATATAATTGAGTTCAACCATTATAATAACAAACAATTAATAAAATTTCATGTGGATCGGGATCTAAATCTTGGTTCTCTTGATCTAAAATAGTTAATGAAAGTGTGAGCTATACTACCCCAGTAAGAATGTCACACTACTCACTGATACAGAAATGAAGGTTGGTAAAAATCATAAAAACAACTAATGGAGCTCTTAATTTAAGTAAATTCATTTATTATAAATAAAATCGTTTACTGCATACTTATCGTAGCGAGATTTCAAAAACTGACTCATAGAGACAATAACATAAACAATATCATAATCTCATATTTAATTTGCCAGAACAACAACTTTCTCTTTTATCTGCCTACTGGTATTCATGGGGGTTCATATGGATGTCCCTACTACGTGTGAACCATTATTCAACATTGTCAAATCTCTGGCCATCCCCATACCCTGTCCGATATGAGCGCTAAAGTACCATCTCTCAATACCTCATCCAGTATGAGGGTGAAATGGGTTGTCTCCATACCCTGTCTGCTATGAGCGCCAAAAATATTAATCTTCGATACCCCGTCTGGTATGAGGGTAAAACGGGCCGTCCTCATATTCCGTCCGGTATGAGCGCTAAAAATACCAATTCTCGATACCCCATCCGGTATGAGGCGATGTTCACGGTAGGGTTCCCTATGTACCCGGTCCGTCCACCATCTCTCAAGATATATAGTATGGCTACCATTCATCCATTCACTTAATCAAGCGATTTTCTGTTTACTTTTAATTTTCAGTTTTATAATTTACTGTAAATCATGCAAAACATTCTATACATGAATCAAGTAAACACAATCGAATCATCATACCAATTTCAGTGTATGATCATGCATTCAAAATTATAAAATCAATCAATCAGTTAAAACATGACAAACAGTAATAACATGGACGCAATGATATTTGTATACAGAGAGTCAACAGAATTTTTAAGTGAGTCAAATAATACAATAACATTAGAGTTGTAACCCAAATACATGTTTAAATGGAAACAAAAAAGAACTAAGCATGACTTCCTAAAAAAATAGTTGTACTCTGTACTCAACTTGATGACTAAAACTCATATGAGTTGATCATAATGAAAGCAACGAATTCTACATTCAAAGAAGTCTTTCCCATATCTAACTATTTTAAAAACTATTCAATTTGTATTATCATTATGTTTGAGTTGACTTGAAATTAAATTTATTTATAGAACTAACATCTTCATATCTAGAAGGTGTTAAATAAGAATATTAACCATAAATTTAAACATAAATTTAATTTTGGATATGAATTTTTGATTGGATTAGATTATAATTTTTAATTATGGATGTGAATTTTGGATTCGATTAGATTTCATTTTTTAATCCTTGGTATGAATTTTAAACTAGATTATATTTTCTTTATAAGTGATAAGAAGACCAGTGTTTCATAATCGTAGCAAACATATCGACATCAAACATCATTACATTCGTGACTTAAAAGATAAAGAGATTGTGGTCTAATTTAATTTTGGATATGAATTTTTGATTGGATTAGATTATAATTTTTAATTATGGATATGAATTTTGGATTCGATTAGATTTCATTTTTTAATCCTTGGTATGAATTTTAAACTAGATTATATTTTCTTTATAAGTGATAAGAAGACCAGTGTTTCATAATCGTAGCAAACATATCGACATCAAACATCATTACATTCGTGACTTAAAAGATAAAGAGATTGTGGTCTAATTTAATTTTGGATATGAATTTTTGATTGGATTAGATTATAATTTTTAATTATGGATGTGAATTTTGGATTCGATTAGATTTCATTTTTTAATCCTTGGTATGAATTTTAAACTAGATTATATTTTCTTTATAAGTGATAAGAAGACCAGTGTTTCATAATCGTAGCAAACATATCGACATCAAACATCATTACATTCGTGACTTAAAAGATAAAGAGATTGTGGTCGAGTACTATGCATCTGAAGATCAAATTACAGATATTTTCACAAAACCACTTAAAGCAGATATATTTATCAAGTTATAGAAGATGTTGGAATTAGTTAAATCAACTTAAGGGAGGATGCTGGACAATTAAACTTTATTTAATGTTTGAAATTAAGACTTGAATTAATTTACAATGGAGAGGCGAAGGTGAAGCGACAACAATAGAGAGATTAAATGAACGACAATAATAAAGAAGGTGAAGCCAAAACGACAGCCTTTCTATTTATATAAATAGCTTTAGAAAAATAGAAAAAAAAGACAAGTGCGAGGAAAATAAAAATATCTGGGACATGACGTGAAAGAAAATTAAATTAGAATTATTAGCTTCAACAAGTTAATACATAACGAGTTTGGGGTATGAGAATTTATGTTGTGAGTGTTGTAAAATTTATTTTTCTATTAATAAAATATTGAGTGTTTTTTAATTTAGAAATTTAATCTTTAGGCAATTATAACAAAAGTAAATTGCCAATAGTCATTTTTGTATGGTTTAAATGGCTCAAAAATATAATATCTAAAGAATTTAGTTTTAGTTTTTTACTTTTTTTTTCTCCTTTTTTTTGAGTTTTCGTATTTAGTTTCCTGAATGACAATAATTTTAGTTCTAGCTAACCACTAGCCTACCTCAGAAAGGTACTTATAAATTAACCAAGCCAACATGATGAGGCAGTTTTATTCTGTGTTACAATGGGTCAGAAATAGTACTATAGAGAATGTCATTTTAATTTTCTAAACTTTCTTCTATATTTCTTTCCAAGCTTTCAAATTTACCCTTCACAATATTAATGTTCTTATGTTTGACGTAAAATATCACTTTACTCCTCAAAAGAGTCATGACATGGTTAGTTTTAAGAAAAAATTCATTCCCTGGAGATATAAATCAGTTCAATGTCTAGTTAAATCTTTTGTTTTTATTCCAAATCTTTGATTTGAAACAAAAATCCTTTTTATTGTTTTTGAACTCAAAATAGATTCAACCATTATCTCAGTACATTCAGTCAATTAGGACCCATTTTAAAATTAAATAATTATATATATAGCTTAAAATCGTATATCGAATGTCGGCCTAGCTACAAATTATCTTAATTAGTTCTTTGGGTTAATGCCCAAATGCAAGTTAAACGGATAAAATTAGCTTAATGTCCAATTAAACATTGCATAGGCTCAAGCTTTGCATCATAAAATATTAATTGAATGGCCGAAATAGAAAAGAGAAAAAAAATATTGTCTTTACATTAAAACCCAAATAAATAACTATAAAAATTAGTTTTTAAAAACCCTTAACTAAATGATCCTAACTCGTATTAAAAGATTACTTAATAAAAAAAATAGCTGTTGATGTCACTAGCCTTAAGAGAAATAAAAATATATATTTTAAAAAATTTAAATAGATCCGTTTGCATTGTGACTATGATGGGCCTTCCATATGGTGGTCGAATGCTATTTATCGGTATGTGTAAGATTTTATTTGAAAGAAATTAAGTTGAATTGTTAGTACTTGTGAAGTTTATAAGTTATATCAAAAATGTTATATTGGGAAATGTCTTTATTTGAAAGAACTTAAGTTATATATTGTTAGTACTTGTGAAGCTTTTAAGTTATATCAAAAAGGTTATAAGTTATACATTGTTAGTACTTGTGAAGCTTTTAAGTTATATCAAAAAGGTTATAAGTTATACATTGTTAGTACTTGTGAAGCTTTTAAGTTATATAAAAAAGGTTATATTGGGAAATGTTTTTGAATTTTTACTTTAATAAAGGAATACATGTGGAAGACTCTTATAAGTTATATCAAAAAGGTTATGTTGGGAAATGTTTTTGAATTTTTAATTTAATAAAGGAATACATGTAACGGCCCCAGAAATCCAAAAGGAAATATATACTAATTTAAGTGCGGAAGCGAAATAAAAAGTTAAGGTTTACATCCCTTACACAATAACTTAAAAGTACTAAACAAACATCACGGAATGAAATCTCTGAAAGAAACACGAGAAATGAGAAAAGCAAATGAAAATATAAAGTATCTAGCATCTACTCGCAGTCTTCTTGCGGATCTGGCTCGGGAATCAGGTCCTCTTGATCTGAAATAGTTAAATAAAGAATAAGCTACACTAGTCCAGTAAGGACATAACACTATGTCACCATCATAGAAGCAAAGGTTGGTAAAAAATTAAAACGATCAATGGAGCAGTATATTTAAGCCAATACATTTTTTTAAAATAAAACCATTTACCCTTTTACTTACCATTGGGAAATTTATAGAAACAAATTATAGAACCAATAATATCATACAGATCATAATTTCATGCATAATTAACCATCACGGTACATATTATAAACCATATCCATTAACAATAGACGAACTCGCAATTGTTTCTCGTTTCACCAGCCTACTAGTATCCATGGGGATCCATAGGGGTGTCCCCCCTACATGTGAACCCCTTTCCTTTAACAGTCTTAATTACGTAGCTGACCCCCCATATCTCGTCTGGTATGAGTGCCAAGACATTAAACCTCAATACTCCGTCTGGTATGAGGGTGAAGTGGGTCGTCCCCATACCCGTCCGGTATGAGCACCAAATGACGAAGTCTCCATACCCCGTCCGATATGAGACAACGTTCACGGTAGGGTTCCCTATGAACCCGGTTCGTCCACCATCTCCCAGGATATCTAGTGAGGCTGTCATCTTATCCATTTATCAGATCACACCCCTTTCCTATTTTTCCTTAATCTCCGTTACCAAATCAAAACATAAATACATAAACAAGTAAACATGCATCCAATAATGCAATCATATCTGAGATTCCCAAAATCAAACAGTGGTCAAGTAAGGTAGTAATACATGCATTTAAACCATACAATAAATAAACCATAAACCATCATGCTTTTAGACTGCAAGATCAATCAACAGAAATCAACAAAGAACAATGTCTGGTTTGAGCTCCAATAGTAATCCGTAATTAATTATGCACATCTATTTAATTTTTACAAAAGACCGTATTATTATTTATTTGAACTTCAATTCCATGATAAGAAATAGGGTGGGGGTCCTTACTTGATTCGACCCGAAACCTAAGTGGTTACTGCGCCTACGGGCGATCCCTAGATTCTCTAAATTTTCTTCGAGACTGAAACGTGCTTACGGTACCTAAAAATGTCCCAAATAAACCCAAAAATCAGTCCTAGGGCCTACTCGGCCAACTTCAAAAAATCCAACACGGCGTCTCCGCCGTGCTCCGGCGACAGCGACGCCGCCCGCAGTGGTGATCCGCCTCGGGTTGGCTATTTTCAGCTGTTTTTGGCTGAATTCAGCCAAATTTGCATCAGTTCCTGGGAGAAAACACATTTAGGGCCCTCGGTGGGCAGAAAAAAAAATGTAGAAACCTGAAACTCACCGGTGGTGGGGCTCTCCGTTGCGGCGGCTCCTCCGACTCACGTTACGGTTGGGTGTTTTGCTCTGGTCAACCTGTAGAGAAGGAAACGGGGATCACGACAATGAAAAAATCACATCGAATAGGAATCGGGAAGGGCCTCATCAAAGGCATTTTTTGAAACACCCCGCAGCGGCGCCATTGAGCTTCGGCGGCATTTTTCAGCCAATTGGCCGGTTCTTTCACTCCGATTTGGCTATGGGTGGGTTTGAAATTAAATTTCGTGCAAGGAGGGGAAATTTTTACCTCGTTTGGCTGTCAAAAATTGCTCCGGTGAGGCAGCAGGTGGCAGCGGTCGGCTTCTTGGTGGCTGGCTTGTCTTCTCCGGCGAGGGGCTCTGGCGGCTAGGGTTAAGGTTTGGATGCGGATGGGGTTATTTATACCCATCCGCTTTTGATCTGGGCCGTCCATCGCTTTTGATCTGGACCATCCGATCGTGATAAAATAGGGAGTGAATCTTGACCGTTCATCGCAATTCAATCTGGGCCATCCATGCACGATTCAATCTGGGTCATCCGTGCACGATGCAATCTGGGCCGTTCATGCATGTTTTCAATTTGGGCCGTCTGTGCGTGCGGGAATAGGTCTCAGCCGTTCGATCGCGCGCATGCGGATCGCCCATGTGGCTCCCCTCGCATGGCCTCCCGTGTCAGCACTTCTGTAAACTGGCGCGTCCCGGTTGGTCGGGGCTACTGACCGGACATCTAACGTGGCCTAACTTTTCTAAATTATGTTTTGACCCCCGATTTTTTATTTTTCTTTCAAAAATATCCCCAGAACCCAAATTTTCACCATTTTTTTCCAAAATTGTTTTCAAATTAATCCTTAACAAATTTTACCCCTTTTTTTTCATTAAATAAAAAAAAAATTAAATAAATAAATAAATATATTAAAAAACAAAAATAAAATTAAAAAATATTATTGGGTGTTACAATACATGTGGAAGGCTCATTATTTATGTTTTTTCACTCTATAGTTCACCATGCAATGCATTGAAGGGTTTAATGGGATGAATCTCGATTTTGCAATAATAAAATTTTCATATTAACATATAAACTGAAATTGGATTTAAATGAAAATTTGATCTTATTGAGATAAATTTCTATTAGCATAAGATATTGGAGAGATCAATGTGATTAATATATTTGAAACCTTAATTCCCATCTCCACTACGAGATGCACTTCTAATAAATGCTAAATGTTCATATCCATTAGTAGAAGCATCATTCTCACTGCATTGGCATTGATGATTAACACATTGAAAATGACCATATGAGCACCTAAGATCTCTACAATCCTTATCGCCCGAACGTACTCCCTCAATTGTTAATACAACACCTGTGTACAAAGAGTTATTTAAATTTGAAAGTCAATAAATAATCTCATCATCTTAAAAACATAACCCACCATTGCTTTCTTGAATTAACTAGTGAAAATAAAACATAAACAATTCAACAAAAAAAAAAAAAACCATCGCCATTTTACTCAATTTAAAGACTAATACTCACATGAAGAAATGATTAGGAAAGCCACCAAGAATGTTGCCTTCAAAGAAGTCTTATTTTGTGTTGATATTTGAATTAAAATATATATGTGGAAAAAAATATCTAATATGGATTTTGATAAATAAATTTTTCTAGGATACGTTAAACAATTAAACTTGGCTTAATTAACGTTGGAAATTAAAACTTAAATTAATTAACAATAAAGAGACAAAGGTGAAACAGAAACAGTGAAGAGGAAAACAGTAACAATAAAGAAGGGAAAAGCAAAATGGCAATCTTTCTGTTTATATAACTAGTTTTAGATAGAAGAGAAAATACAAACAAGTGTGAAGAAAAAAAAAACAACTGAGGAGTAAAAAAAAAACTAAATGAGATATATTAGCTTTAACAAGGTAATGCATAACCAATTTGGGGTATAAAATTTTGTTTTGTGAGTGTTGTAAAATTTGTGTTGTAAAGGCCCAAACTCATATATGGGATTTAGAGCGTATAACTCAGTAATAGTAAAATGAACAATACTAAAATTTATTACTTAGTGGAAGTAATTAAAGTTTTAATGGCTACATTCCTTACACGTTTACTTAAAATGCCCAATAGGGCTGTGGGAATGCTTTTGAAACTTAAACGGAGAAAAAACAAATATGATTAACCTCTACCAAAAACTGACAAAGCGGAAGAGGTAATTCTTTAACTGGTCTCTTGTTATTCAGGATCTGGGTCTTGGTCTTGTTAATAAGAAAGAGATGAGCTACACTAGCTCAATAGAAATATCAATGCGTTAACACTAATACAAAAAATCAAAGGGTTGTAGAGAACATAAAACAACCAATGGAGCCCATTCTTAATGAAACTCGAATGTTAGTGCATTCATTATTCGTTTCACTGAAAACGTTAGCATTTTCTCGACTAACCTGTAACTTTTCAAATTCCATTAATTTAAATAAGAATCAAAATTCCAATCTAACAGTATACATTTTAATAGACATATAACATTTAAATCCTCACCTTTCCCATTTCGGATTTCTTATAATGTTCATCTCTATGCTATCATTTTTCCTTTCCCTACCAGTGTCGTTGGGGCTCCATAAGGATCCCCACTACACGTGGATACAGACATTTCTTTTGTAATCAACCGATCGTCCACATACTCCGTTCAGTAATGGGCGCCATAATAAACAACTGCCTCAATACCCCGTCCGGTATTAGTGACACTTATAAACTCCCAATCCCTTCGGATATGGGACTTTTCAGCCTCGTATGGCTGAGGTTAACATCCACGGTAGGGTTTACCCTATGCACCAAGTTTGTACCTCTTTCTCAGGATACCTGGTAAGTGCTTTTCATTTAATCACATTAGTTCACGCATACTATTTCTTTTATTTATTATTTAACTCCAAATGACACACATCCCCAAGCAAGACAAGATTACGAAATTCATATTTCAGAATACGTGAATGAAATAAATATACATTATGTTGATCGAAACGTATTATACATAAAAGAGAACAACGAAAAACATAAATTTAGGCAAATAAATTGAAGTAGGTTAAAATAGAACAAAATAAATAAATAAACACAATAAAGTGACTGAATAAATAATTAACACAATTAGCAAGCATGGACTGACTGATTACTGCCTCCATCGATAACTTGTACTTAATTAATTAAGAAATCGCCAATTATCCAAAATTTTCGTTTATTATTAATTTAGCTTTAATTTCACCATAACAAGAAAAATGGGTGAGACATTTTTTCACTGGGTCGGTATCTAGAACACCACCTTATTTTCACTACGATTCTCGATGGTTTTTGGATCTCAGATTTTTTGAGTTTTTCTAATAAGATTGAACGTACATCAAAATGGCATAAAAAAAAGAAAAAAAGGGCAAAAAAGGCAAAAATCTCACCGGGAGATCAGCTTGGGGTTCCAGCACGACGACGCCATTGTGCTCTACCGCCTAGTCCGCCTTCTCCGGTGGCTCTTCCTCTTAGTCAGACTAGTTTTTTCCGGTCCTTGATGGAAATAAATCATGGTTAGGGGGTGTTTCTCGATGAAAGGAGGGGAAAAATAGATTCTTACTGACAGTTTTGGTCCTCGAGTGCAACAACTCAGCTGAGCTCCGCCATTCCTTCCTCACAGTTTGAAGTTTTTCTCAATTATCCTACATCGAAAACACGTTAGATAGGTAAGGGCAAAGAAACAGGAAGAACGAGAATAATATTTGGCCTGTCGGAGTGTTTTCAGCGTTTCATCATGGGGGCACCGGCATTCCTCTAGTGGTTGGGTTTCCTTCCGACCACCCTTCTTCTTCTTCTTCAGCGAGGTGTGTCGGCTAAGGTTTGGGGTTCGACCGAAAGATATGCTTAAATACCCCCTCACCTCGATCTAGGCCATCCATTCAGGCTCGTGTGGATCAACCTCAACTGTTAGATCTTGCTTATTCGGGAAATAAATCTGAACTGTTCAATTAAAGACACGTGAACCGTTCGATCAAGCTTATCCGGGTAATTGATCTGGGTCGTTCGTACACTCAGGAGTGGCTCTGGGCCATTCGATTGGCCTGGCACGCGGATGACTCACGTGGTATTCGTGTCACCGTGTGTGCCACGTGGCATGTGGCGATTCGTCGTGACGCTCACTGGGTGTACACGTGGCCCGTTTTTGCAATTTGACTCCTATTTTCAAATTTTTCTTTTAAAAATCCCCCTCTTTTATTTACAGTTTGGCTCTGACTTCTGAAATTTTTTTCAAAAACACCCAAAATGCATATTTCTAAAAAAAAAATAATTAAAATTAAAACTCATGAATTTTTATTATTAGAAAAAATATTAAAATTCGTCATTCCAAGCCTAATTCTTGGGCTCGGGGCATTACATATGTTCTTTCTATTAATAAAATTTTGAGTGTTTGTTTGATTATTAAATTCATTTTTTTGGAAATTACAACGAAATCAAATTATCAATATGATAAGATAAAATTTTAGTTAAAAAATGTTGATGTATATAACAATATGTATTTGAGTCATTCAAAATTTTTGAACTTTGGATTTGGGACATTAGATTGGATTTATTTATAGATATAGATTTTTTATATTAGAAGGTTTGTTAAATAAGAATATTTAGTCTAACTTAAACTTAGGAGTAGTAATTAGAAGAACTAAAAGATACAAAAAAAAGAAAGATATATATATATATATATAGAAAAATATTTTATATGAATTTAGGATAAAATAAAATTTTTAGTAAAAAGATGTTGATGTATATAAAAATATGCATTTGAGGCATTCAAGATTTTTTAACATTGGATTTGGTACATTCGATTGGATTTGAGACATTATATTGGATTTATTTATAAATCTAAAATTTCCATATTTAAAATGTGTCATATAAGAAAGTTTAATCTAACTTAAACATAAAATTAACATTGAGAATAGGACATTAGATTGGATAGCATTTGTTTCCTATGAGTGGTAATTAGAAGAACTAAAAGATATAAAAAGATAAGATATATATAGATATTTGATATGGATTTTGATAAAATATTTTTTAAAATGAGAGTTAAAACATATTAATGTATATAAAAATATGTATCTGAGTCATTCAAAATATGGCCCATATTTAAATTATGCTATCACAAATGTTGCTGAAATCATATATAAGATGTAAGCCCAGTTAGAAATTATTTTAATCAATTTTTTGGGTCAACACCTAACTATAAGTTGAATTGCTAAAATTAACCTGTCATCCAACTAAAAGTTGCATTGACCAAAACTTTGTATGATATCGAAACTTTAATTGAATGACACATTGAACCCCAATTAATTGACACAATGCTGAACGTGGCCTACCTACGAAAATTGATTTTTGAAGTCCCAAATAAATGGTCGTAGTAGTTATTGTAGCCCAAGTATCTACACTTATTATGGCCTAATTAAATTATTCTAACATGTATTGAAAGATTATTTAGCAAAAAAATGAATTATCAAAGTCAATGGTTTGAAGAGAATTAACAAAACGAATCTTTCAAATATTTAAAATATATCCTTTTTGTGTCCTATCGAGGACAATTTTATATGATGTTTGAATCATATTAGCAGATACAATGATTAGTACATGGTTTTATTTGAAAGAAATTAAGTTGAATTGTTAGTACTTGTTTTTGTTACTTAAAATATGCGGGTGACTGAGAATTCTGATTTAGATAATCAAAATATATTAGTTGAATTGATTTTTGTATTTGGATTAAAAAATCGTTTTATTTGAAAAGCTTAAATATAAGGAATTATTAGTTATTAAATTTTTAATGATGTATTTTGGTTAAATTTAAGCTTTTTTTAAGGTTTATGGAATTTTTCTATAAATACACACATTTTAATTTGTTCAACTCTAAGATAGGGGTGTCAAAAATTAGTGGGATCAGAGCATATGTCAGGTCATTAACTTTGTTTGGTATGATCTTGCATGTTGTAGATCTTTGCATTATCATATTTAATTGTGTAATGTGTGGCCTTAATAAGGACATTAAGAATTTGAGTATGAAGATTGTGATACCATATATATCACGTTACAAAAATATGTAATTCTTTCATAGAAAAACTCAAGTCATACACTACCAATAACTTGATATTAATTTTTTTTTGGCTAGTGTGTTATGGATCCAAAAGTTTGTTGTGCTACCTTGGATTTGGAGCGCTATAAGGACATTATCGTGAATGGGTCAAGTTCCATATAAACTATAAGTTATATGAATTATATTATGTCAAGAAAAATTCTTGATTGTTACTTCAATAAAGGGTGGATAAGGAGTACTTATTGTTAATGGTTTCTAACATCATAGTTCACCATGAAATATATGGAAGGGTTTGATTGGATTAATCCTATTTTCATAATAATAAAATTTTCATATTGACATATAAATGAAAATTGGATTTAAATGAAAATATAATCTTATTAGGACAAAATTTTAGTGGTGTATTTTGGTTATGTAACACCCAAGTGTTATTATTTTTATTTTGTAATTATTTGAATTTTTTTTATTTTTAATTAATTTAATTTGATTTAATTTAATCTAATTTCATGAAAATAAAAATAATAATAATGATAAAATTGGGTAAAAATATCATTTGGATTTAATTGAAATTGATTTTGGGAAAAAGGGGTGAAAATTTGGATTCTTGGGGTATTTTTGAAAAGAAAATCAGAAACCGGGGGTCAAAACACAATTTAAAAAAGTTGTGCCACGTCAGCACCCACGTCAGCGGCCCGGTCAGCAGCCCCGGCCAACCAGGGCACTCCGCATGGCAAGAAAACGCTGACCAGGGGACGGACCACGTGGGCGATCTGCGTGTGCGCGATCGGACGGTCCAGATCTGTTCCCACGCGCACGAACGGCTCAGATTCAATCAGGCACGAACGGCCCAGATTGTATCGCGATGGACGGCCCAGGTTTAATCCCAATTAAATCGCGATCAAACGGTCCAGATTTAATCTTGATGGACGGTCGAGATTAAAAGGCAAAGGGTATAAATAACCCCACCCACACCTGACCACAAAAACCCTAGCCGCTAGTGCCTCGCCGGAGAAGAAGAACCAGACGCTGGAGGAGCCGGCCGCCACCACCCGCCGCCGCATCAGGGAAGTTTCTGACCGCCGATCAAGGTAAATTTTCTCCCCCTTGCTCGTTTTTCGATGCTGAGTCCGCCTATGGCCAAACCGGAGCCAAACCACCGGACAAACGGCCGGAAAACCGAAGCCCAGCGGTGCCGCCGCGCCCCTCTTCAGTTTTTACCTCCGATGAGGCCCTTCCCGGCCTCCGTTCGATGCAAATTTTATACCACTGTGATCACCGTTCTTTTCTCTACAGGTTGATCAGAGCCAAACATCAAAACGCGACTCACGCCGGAGTAGCCGCCGCACCCGAGAGCACTGCCACCAGTAAGTCTCGGTTTTTCGTGATTTTTTGGCCCATCGAGGGCCCTAGGGTTATTTTATCGTAGGGACCGATGCAAGTGTGGCCGAATTCGGCCGAAAACAGCCAACCTGAGGCGAATCACCGTCGCCGGAGCACGGCAGAGCCGCCATGCCGGAATTCTGATATTGGCCGAAAGGGGCCTTAGGTCTGATTTGGGATTTTTTGGGTCACGTGTAGGTACCGGTAGTGCTTTTTAGTTTTTTGAAAAAAATTCAGGAAAATTAGGGACATCCCGTAGGCGCACTGTAGAGTCGATTTCAGACCCCGAAACAAGTAAGGACCCCTCGCCCTATTTCCTATCACGGTATTAAAGCTAAATAAATAATTAAACTGTACTGTGTGACTTTATAGATGTATAATTGATTCAGATTGCCAATGGAGCCCGAGTCTGATACAGTGTTGGTCTATTATTGTTTGATTTAATTTTCAGTATTAAATGCAGCATGATGTTTCATGTAATTATGTTATGATCTCGTATGTATGAACTATGGTTCCTTTTATTATGGTTTGTATTATGGTGAACCCGGTACTGTATTGTCTTATTTGGTGTCAATTACTGGTTTACATGTTTTGTATGATTGGATGATTGAGATTAAGGAAAAAGACAAAAATGTTATGTGAATTGATAAGTGGATAATGTGGACAGCCTGACTAGATATCCTGGGAGATGGTGGACGGACCGGGTCCGTAGGGAACCCTACCGGGAACGTGGTCTCTCATACCGGACGGGGTATGGAGACCTTATGTGTTTTGGCGCCCATACCGGACGGGGTATGGGGACGGCCCGTTTCACCCTCATACCGGACGGGGTATTGAGGTTCATGGTTTTGGCGCCCATACCGGACGGGGTATGGGGACGGCCCTGGAATCAGGTTGTAAATGTTAATGGTTCACGTGTAGAGGGGACCCCCTATGGATCCCCAGGGATACTAGTAGGCTGGTAAAAGAGGAAATCTGTTTCCTGATGATTGAAATGTAAAGGTGTGATATATGTTATGTTATAAAGTGTGTATGATTTCATGATATTATAAGGTTATTATTTTCATATATTTTTTTCATGGATCTCGCCGAGGTAAGTGGACAGTAAATGTTTTTATGTTAATAAATGAGTTCGTTATAAGTTATGCTCCATTGGTCATTTTTGTTTTCTACCCACATTTACTTCCGTGGCGGTGAGATAGTGTGGTCTTTACTAGTCTGGTGTAGCTCATTCCTTATTTAACCATTTCAGATCAGGAAGACATTGTTCCCGTGCCCGTTCCAGAGGAAGACGGCGAAGGGGACGCCTAAAGACTCTATAGCTATATTTATAGTTCTTATCTCGAGTATCTCTTTTAGTTAGTTTGTTCTTTCCTGTTTTGAGTACGTTTTGGTTATTGTGTAAGGGATGTTAATCAAAATTTTTATTATGCTTCCGCATTTAACATTTTTAATACATATATTTCATTTAAATTTCCGGGGCCGTTACAGGTTAAGTTAAGATTTGTTTTAGGTTTATGGAATTTTTCTATAAATATTCACATTGTAATTTGTCCAACTCTAAGTTAGGGGTATCAAAAATTAGTGGGACTAGAGCATGTATCAGGTCATTGACTTTGTTTGGCATGATCTTGCTTCTTATAGATATTTGGATTATTATATTTGATTGTGTACTGTGTGCCCTTAATAAGAACATTAGGAATTTGAGTATCAAGATTGTGATACAATAAATACCATGTCAGAAAAATATGTAATTCTTTCATATAAAAACTCAAATCGTACACTACCAATAACTTGATATTTATTTTTTTAGAGCTAGTGTGTTTTGGGTCTGAAAGTTTGCTGGGCTACCTTGGATTTGCAACACTACAAGGACATTATCATGAATAGGTCCAAAGTTAAAATAAGTTCTCATATAAACTATATGTTATATGAATTACATTATGTCAAGAAAAATTCTTGATTGTTACTTCAATAAAGGGTGGATATGGAGGACTTATTATTAATGCTTTCTCACAGCATAGTTCAACATGCAATACATAGAAGGCTTTGATGAGATTAATCCTATTTTCACAATAATAAAATTTTCATATTGACATATAAGTCAAAATTGAATTTAAATAAAAATATAATCTTATTAGGATAACTTTTTATTCGCATAAGATACCGTAGAGGTCAATGTGACTAATACATTTAAAACCTTAATTCCCTGTGTAATGATCCCGGAAATCCAAAAGAAAATGCATATAAAAATCTGAATGCGGAAGCGAAATAAAGGATTTAGGTTAATATTTCTTACACAATAACTTAAAAGTACTAAACAATATCAAAGAATAAGTCCTCTAAGGGAAATACTAGAAATGAAAGAAGTATAAAGAAAACTATAAGACATCTAGTATCTACTCGCCGTCTTCTTGTGGATCGGGCTCGGGAACCAGGTCTCTTTATTTGAAATGGTTAAATAAGGAATGAGCTACACTAGCCTAGTAAGGACATCACACTATTCACCGTCACAGAAGCAAAGGTTGGTAGAAAATTAAAACAACCAATGGAGCAGTAGATTTAAACAAATTCATTTATTAATAATCAAACCATTTACAATCCACTTACCGCAGTGAGATTTATAAAAATAACATATGGAAACAATAATATTATAAATATCATGAATTTATATATAATCTATAACATAGCACATATCATACTTTTATATTCAAATTATTTGTTTTGATCTAATTAGGACTTATGCATTGGCATGAACATTTTTATTATTATGAAATCAGAATTAATTCCATCAATGTGGTTCAAATTTATCAATTAACCAACAAAATAACAAAACACCAAAAACTAGTCCACCATATTTTCCCCTTTTATGATGTAAAAAAAATTTTCTTATTATCGTGTTATTCTTACAACTTATGTCTCATATGCGTTTTTGACTTCCAAGCCATTCAAAATAATGTGTTCTTAATTACAACCCTTTGACAGTACTGAAACTATTAATAAAAATTTTATTAGATTATAAACGAATTAACCTTTGATTTAAAAATTCGATTAATCGAAGTATTGTTAAAGTTTTTTACAATATCGATAATTATGAGGATAAAAAAAACATTTTCTTTAAAGGTCCTAACTAAATTCCTGTGTGGTTGTCAAATTATGAAATTTTGATTATTTTCTCACCACTTGAAATACAGAAAAGCCATCCACATGTTTGGTGCAATATTTTATAAAAGTGTTGTTGTCCATTTTGATGGGTAACTAATCAAAGGACATTATTGATTGTTGTTAACTCCCACACTAACATTTCAACTGTATTACCCGAATACATAAGCATAAGAAAACTGTAACTTGCACTTAGTTTAATACCTAAGAATAAAGATAATTTAATAGCAAAGATAAGTATTAATAATCTCACTTAATTGCTTCCAATTAAACATAGTAAAAATCACTACTTTGACTAACACCATTCAAGCACCATATGGAGCCCATATATTTTAGTCACCAAAAAGGAATCTTCATTAAACTTTTGAAACATTTTTTAGTCTCTAGAAAGGAATCTTCTTTAAACTTTTGAAATATTTTTTCAATTTTCTTGAAGCCGTTGACATTGAAACTTCACTTTTTTACAATACAGTCTTTCAATATGTATTAGTATAATTAAATTTTGTTGTTAATCCTAACTTAAGAAATTCAACTAGAACTTAGAATTACAACATTTATTTGGGAATTTACAAAATTAATTCTTGTAGTTGGGTGACATAAAATATAGTATCATTTAGGATTTCACTATAAGTATAAAAAATAGAGCATTTCTCTTGTCTCCATTTGATTAAAATTTTAGTTGTCACACAAAGCTTCATTCTTGGATATGTTCGATTTGGCACTAGCATGATTTGAGCAACTTAAGTTGTGTTTTGGTATTAACCAAAGAACTTTATCGAGGCCATTTCTAATTGGGTTTCTAAAATTGATTAAAATAATTTTTAACTGGACTTACATCTTATATATGTTTTTCATCTATATTTGTGATAGCATAATTTAAATATAAGCCATATTTTGAATGACTCAAATACACATTTTTATACACATTAATATTTTTTAACTAAAAATGTTATTTTATTCTAAAAAATATATTTATCAAAATCCATATCAAATATTCTCTTGTCTGTATAATCATTCCAAAATTCATGTCCAAAGTTAAAAATATAATCCAATCCAATCAAATAAAAAATTGATATCCAAAATTAATTTTATATTTACACTAGGATGCTAATTCTTATTTAACACATTCCAAATATGAAAATGTTAATCTATAAATAAATCCAATTTTAACTCAACTCAAACATCACAATAATACAAACTGAATAGTTTTATTCGTTTTAAAACATTTAGGTATGTAGAAGACTTCTCTGAGTGCAACACTATTGGTTGTTTTTATTGTCATCAACTCATGTGAGTCTCACTCATTAAATTGAGTATAGAGTACAATTATTTTTTTTAGGAATTCATACTTAGTTCTTATTTGTGTTACGTTATTGAGTTATAATTATAATATTATTGTATTATTTTATTGATTCTCAAATTTTATTAACTATCTGTATGTAGATATCATATTAAAAATCGATGGAAGTTGTTCAAGCGATGAGGATTGTGGCCATGTTAAGTGCTCTTATGGTAACGTTCACTGTAAAAATAATCAATGTCAATGCATTGATGATGCTACTTTTAACAATGACTTTGAAGCTTCACTCTATTCTAAAAGTCCTCCTTCTAGTGGAGAAGGTAGAGGAAGGCATTAGGGCTTCGAATTTATATGTCATATTGATCTCTCTAATGTTATATGCAGTTAAATATTTAAACTAATAAGATTATGTCTTTGTTTGGATCCAATTCTGACTTATGCATGGGCCTAAATGTTTTTACTATTATGAAATCAAAGTTAATTCCATCAACGTGGTTTAAATTTATCAGGTTAACCTACAAAATAACAAAACATAAAAAAGAAGTACACCACATTTGCCCTTTTCATGATGTAAAGTCGAGAATTATTATCTTGTTATTCTTACAACTTATGTTTCATATACGTTTTTATTTTTACTTCTGACCCATTCAAGATATTCTGTTCTTAATTACAAGCCTTTGACACTGCTAAAATTATTAACCAAAAATTATACTAAATTATAAATGAACTAACCTTTAATTTAAATTTTTTATTAATTGAAGTATTATTAAAGTTTGCTACAATATCGTTAAAATGAGAATGACAACTTTTCATTTTTTAATAGATCTAACTATGTTCTTGTGTAGTTTTCGGATTATGTAATTTGGATATATTCTCACCACTTGAATTATAGAAAAGCCATGGACATTATTGACTGTTGTTAACTCCTACACTAACATTTCAACTGTTATTACCAAATGCAAACACATAAGGAAACTATAACTTGTAGTTAGGTAAATACCTATGACGTTTTTTACTCTCTTGTCTTCTTAGTCAGTTGCATGAATAAAGATAATTTGATAGCAAAAACAAGTACTAATAATTTGACTAAATAAAACATAGCAAAAAGCATTACATTGGAACAAGGAAAAAATTACTGTGGAAAGTAATGCGATGTCGAAGGAGCAAATAAAGGAAACACTAACAAACAGAGAGAAAAACAATCATAAAAAATCAAATTCTTTATGATTGTTGAAGTAATAAAATCATTTTTCAGCATCAGAACTTTAATTTCTTTTACCTATGTGTTTTCTCATGATCGTAGAACAAATCTGCATGAGAAAAGTAAATAAACGAAGGAGATGACTTTGGTGGGATAAGGAAAGTGAATAAACCTTTATGGCACGACGGTGAAGAAGTGAAATGAAACAGGAAGAGGACGAGATGATAATGAAGGAAGCTGTAGGATTGCAATATGTTCATAACACGCAGTGGGAGATATAAAAAATTTTAATATGATCTATTTGTGCTTCAAAATTATATTACAGGTTAAAGATCAAATTTAAAATATATATGACAGTGAGTTCTCAAATTAAAATTATTCAAAAACACAAACACTCTATGCGTCTCCACACCAAAACTGACATTTCCTAATCAACTCTTTGATCAATAGAATGTGCGAACAAATTGAATAATATTTATATTAAAAAAATTTCACTAAATTTTAGCAAAAAATAAATTCCCTCAATTTTTTTTTTCTTTTGGTGTGCCTGCAGCTAGGTTTTTTCTTCTCTTCTCTAATTTTTACTATAAAACTCCGCCCATCACTGTGCTAAAATGATTTAAAAACTCTATTTATTTGGGTCTTTGGCTACCTTAAACTTAATTAATTTACACTGTTTAACATTTTTCATGATTCATGATTTTTATTTATTTTTATTTTAAATTAAAAGGAAAAATTATGAAAAAAAATTGAAAAACGGCCAATCGGGAAAAAACTGCCCGCGGGAAAAATCCCACGCGGGTACTGGGTACTATGCGCGCGAGCATGTGGACATAGTGGCACGGTGCGCACGCCCCATCCGCACACCAACACGCACGTCCCCTCCGTGCGCACGCACGCTTGGGACGTGTGCACAGCGCGCACTTCCCCTCCGTGCGCACTTTCCCTTCGCGTGCGTCCTATCGCGTGTAGGCCATTCGTACGTCACCTCGTGCACTGACTAGCATCGCATACTGTGTGCACATTGTCCACACAGTAGGCCTGCACGGATAGGCCCTGTGCGCTTAAGACTTGCATGCAGTAGGCCTGCGCGTGCAGCGCCCAGTGCACTTAGGCCCTGCACGCGCGTTGGGTAGCCCCTACATGCATAGTAATAGGCCTGTGCGCCAACAGGCTAAGTTACAGCGTGCCGGTCAGGCACCGCCACCTCGGGTAGTGCATCACTGCTGCCTTGGGCGACACGCAGCCAATGCCTTTAGTGACGCGCCCCAACTGCCGATGGAGGAGGTCCTCCTCCCTCATTTTTTGTGCCAAAAATCTTTTTTTCCTCTCTCTTCTTCGGATTTCACCACTTGTCACGAATCTAATGGTTCTAAAATTTTATAAATTGCCCCCTTCTCTTCCTTTCCACACTTCTATTTCATCCATTTTCAAAGGTTTAGAGAGAAAGAGAGAGAGATAATAGATCAGTGAGAGAATAAGCAAAAGAAAGGAAAATGGTAAAAAAGAAATTATCGAGGTTTAGTAAAGAATCTAGTATTAATTTCGACATCTTAAGAAGTATTTTTAGATAAGTAAATTTAATATGATTATTATTTTACCTGTTTTGTGTGCCTCTGCATTTAAATGAGTCAAATTGTTCTGGTTTTCAAACATGTTATGTGAACTATAGACACTTGATGAATTTTCATGTAATAAATATAATATGTTATTCGAAATAGTAAAAGTAAAAAGAAAAGAAAAAGAGAAAAGTGGAATGAAGCATGTATGGTCTGAAGTGTATCTGTATTGACATACATATTATATCAAGTGTCTCATTAGGTTTTTTATCTCTGAGGGGTATCTATTCCCCTTGCCCTTCGGGGTATCTATTGCTCCCTCCCCTATCTGGTCTGAAAAGACGTAAGAAGACCGCTATCAGTGGATGACGGCGTACTCTCTGATAAGAGTGGTATTGCACTATCTGTAGAGGTCACTCATGGCTAAGTAACGTCGTGACTATAGATATCTGTTAGGACCACTATAGTTGGTGTGACTGTAGTCATAGATCGTACCATGGTTTGGCCAATCGGATGTGGGCCTTAGCAAATTGTCGTATCTATATCTGTATCTGATCTGATCATTCCACTTATATAGTAGAAAATCTATATCTACCCTCCAAGATGGAATTTTGTAAAAATTTCGCGAAGCATGATACGAAATATATGTGCATTTCATGATTTATTTGATTTTCTCTATTATCTGGCATAATGTATATATGATCTTCTATGCTAACTTACCATTTTTGTATTCAAATAAATGATTTTCATAATGGTGAGATAGGTAAACAAGGAAGTTAAATGGTAAGATAAAATAATAAACTTTTGAAATCATACAATGTTAATTTAATATTATTTTCTTTACTGAGCATATGGAATTCACTCTTTCCATGCCACATCCCCCCCCCCCCAATGAGGAAGAAAATGAAGAACCACAGGCAGACCTACCCTTAGAAGTTTATGAGGATCCTGTGGATCCACAAGTCTGAGTGCATGACTATTCCCGCACTCTGATGAATCTAGTAGCATAGTGAAAGAAGTGACCCTTATGTTTTGTATTTTGTAGCCACTTCTGGCCTCAGTTTATGTATGTATTTGGAACATTATATATATTTGTAAGGAATTTGTTATGGTTTGATTCTACTACATAAATTTCATCATGCAGTCGTTATTCTAAATCTGTATCTGACTCTCATTTGCCTTAATTAGCACTTTGGATGTCACATTTACAATCTTCATTCATAAATATATATATATATATAGGTGGCATGGGTAGTTATAAATTCCTATTTGGACTTTCTTTTTTTTTTTCTTTTCAGCACCCAATTACATATATATATATGTATCCTATATATAAAATCCAAGTCTAATTTCCTGTACTGTCGAAACCAATTTCGACTCCTTTTTTTTCCCTTTTTAATACCCAATTATATATATATATATCTCATATATATATGTTTTTTTTTTATTATTATTATTTAATAAAATAATTTTATAAATCAATTTAATTTTCAAATTAGATTTTATAATAATCTCCATTATTATAATAGCCACACCTATTATATTATTACACTAATAATATAATAACAAAAAATATAAATATTAATTTTTTATTTCTAAAATAGAAAATTTAATTTGTCTTCAATATTAATTATATCCTTTGTGCTAGTAAAGAATATAATAATATTCTATTTAGATTAAAAAATTTATTTATTTGATTAAATTAAATTTTCTAATTTAATTATCAAATAATTAATCCATTTAGCAAAAATCAGAACACTTATTAGTGTGCGACCTCATGGTTCAATACTAAACTGGTAGCAAATTTGTCAAACTAATTTATTAATCAAAGTTTGCGTCTAGCAACACTCCTTAACGACCGGATAACATGAAATGTACGATTATTCTTAATAACCTTATAAAATAATGATGTAATAGTTTCTTCCATCATTGTTGCTCCAGGTTAACCTTAGAATATGGTTTAACTGTCAAATCTCATTAGGTAGCTAACCATGTTTCATGTCAATTATAACTGACTAATAAATGACATAAGAAACTCTTTTCTTCTTTCATTCAATTGTCGTGGTGAAGGTCTTAATTTAGTCGTTATAAGAAATGACAACATAGGACTTAAACTTATTATCAAAGCTGATTGATTCCGTCTTCATAAATTAATAATTCTACAAGTATTTAATCACACTTAATCTCCTTTCAACTATAGTTCTATGACTATAGGTATCCAGAATCAAAGTATGATAAATGACTTGTTAATTACTATAATGATCTCAGGTTAGAGGAAATTCTTATATCTCATCATTTTAAGAGATTATTCTATTAACAGTTTAAGGTAATATTAACTATTAAAAATTCTCAATCGGGTCGGTTCAATGATCATATCTCCATATACATCATCTATATATGTGATTTAGTTCATGAGATCAAATAATTTTTATCTTATGGAGACTATCACATATATATTAATTTTACTGGATCATTAATGTCTTATTTTGATGATCCAATGACTTATAATATTTTAGATTAAATCATAAAAAAATTTACTCTCGTTATCAATATCTCCATCTTAATGTAAAGTCTCTAAATTTAATTAAGAACTTTATCATATAAATTAAACAATAAGATAATAAATATGATAACAAAAATATTATTGTCATATATTAAAATAAATTATCAAATAATAATGTATTCAATATATTATATGAATAATTGGATCTTGGGCATAACAATTATATCCCTAACAGTCTTCCACTTACAGTTGATCCAATTTGTCATGTATTTCATTCCCAACTTCCACTTATGCTTGTCAAACTCCTTTGCACTAAAAGTTTTAATGAATAAGTCAGGTGCATTATCCTTCTCATCAACCTTTTGAATTTTAATGTCCCAATGTTCAATGATTCCTTTAATCAAGTGGTACCTCCACAGAATGTATTTGGATTTTTGATGCGATCTTGGCTCTTTTGCTTGTGGTGGCTCTAGCACTGTCACACAATAGTGAAACTTGACCTTCTATTGAAGGAACCACATCAAGTTCAATTGAGAATTTCTTTATCCAAACAGCCTCCTTAGTAGCTTCACTAGCAGCTATATATTCTGCTTTGGTTACAGAATCAGCTACTGTAGTTTGGTTTGAACTTTTTTAACTCATTGCACCACCATTTAAGATGAACACATGACCAGATGTAAATTTGTTATCATCTTTAACTTAAGAAAAATTTGCATTGGTATAACCTTTAGTTTTAACTCAGATTCTCCACAAATGAGGAATTGGTCTTTAGTTCTTCTCAACTACTTAAGAATGGTCTTTACCACTTTCCAATGTTCCTCACTAGTGATATCAGCTAATCACTCCTAGTGCATAAGCCACATCAGAACGTGTACACATCGTGGTATACATGATAGCTCCCACGCATTAGCATATGGGACCCTACCCATGTGTTCTCTCTCTTTAGAGTTTTTAGGACAATTCTCTCTACTAAGAGTAATTCTAGTGCCTATCGGTATATAGTCTCTTTTGGAATTTTCTATATTAAACTTCTTCATAATGGTGTCAATGTACATAGATTAGGAAAGTCCAAGCAACTTCTTAGATCTATCTCTATAGATCTTTATTCCCAATATATAAGCTGTTTCTCCCAAGTCTTTCATGGAGAACTGTTCAGATAACCAAATCTTAATATTAAAATGTTGGTATGTCATTCCCAATGAATAATATATCATCAACATACAACACTAAGAAAATAATTGTATTCCCTCTAACCTTTTTGTATAGACAAGATTCCTCTTCGCATCTAACAAAATTAAAATTTTCGATTGTTTTGTTAAAATAAATATTTGAACTCCGAGATGCTTGCTTTAATCCATAAATGGATCTTTGTAGCTTGCATACTTTATTATGATCAGATGGGAAAATGAAATGTTCAGGTTTTTTCATATACACATCCTCTTCCAACTCACCATTTAAGAAAGGTATTTTCACATCCATCTGCCATATTCATAATCATAGTAGACAGTTACAGCAAGTAGAATCCGAATTAATTTGAGCATTGGTACAATGAAAAATGTTTTGTCATAATCGATTATTTTTTTTTTATGATATCCTTTAGCAACAAGACAGGCTTTATAGGTCTCCACCTTTTTTTCTACTCCAATAATTTTCTTAAAAAGTTATTTACAACCAATAAGCTTTATATCCTTCGAAGTTTCAACCAAAGTTCAAACTTTATTGACCTTCATGGATTCCATTTTAGATTCCACGACCTTTATCCATTTCTAATAATTGAAGCTTTGCATAGCCTTTTCATAGGTCTTGGGGTCATAATCATCATGATTAATCTCATTTGATACATTATCTTGCACCATAAGATTCAACCTATCTGGTGCACAATGTTGTCTAGCAGACTTTCTAAGAGGTTCGTGTACAACTTGCTCACCTTATACTAGATTAGATTGCTATTCAATATGATTTTGAACAGGTTCACTAACTGGTTCTTGAACAACATTTGTCTCTTGAACCTCAACTATTAAAGATGACAACTTCCTTGTCATCTTCAAAACATCTAATAAAGGTTTCTTAACTTGTTTCTCATGATCATCTTCTTGTATTGATTCATTAGTTTCTTGAACTTCATCAAGTTCAATTCTTTCATCATGATTTTCTTTTAAAAGAAATTCTCTTTCTAAAAAGGTTTCTCCTCTAGCCACAAACACTTTATGGTCAGATGGGTGATAGAAATAATATCTCATTGTTTCTTTGGGATACCCAATGAATCTGTACTTATCAAATCTTGAGTCAACCTTATCGGTTTGCAATCTCTTAATATAAGTTGGACAACCCCAAACTTTAACATACTTACGGCTTGATTTAAGTCATTTCCATATCTAATATGGTGATGTAGAGATTGACTTAGTGGGTACTCTATTTAGTATTTGCTACACTTTTCAAAGAATATCTCTATAAATTAATTAGAAGATTTGTAAACCCCCATCATTGATCTCACCATATTTAATAAGGTTCGATTTCTTCTTTAGAACACACCATTGTGCTGTGGTATTCTAGGAGGGGCCACTGTGAGAGAATCTCATTTTCTTTCAGATATCCAGTAAAATCATCACTAAGATATTCTTCTCCTTTATCAGATGTTAGTACTTTAATGTTTTTGCCAGTATGTTTCTCAAATTCACTATGGAATCTTTTGAATATTTTAAAAGACTTAAATTTATGTTTCATAAGACACACAAATCCATATCTTGACATATCATCAGTGAAGGTGATAAAGTAAAAATATCTTCTTTAGGCTTGAATTTTCATGAGGCCACAAACATCAATATAATTAGTCCCAATAATTCACAAGCTCTTTCTCCACGTTCAATAAATAGAGATTTGGTCATTTTTCCTTTGAGACAAGATTCACATGTTGGATATGATTCATAATCATATTTGTCAAGGTAATATTCTTTGTACAACTTACTTATTTTTTTCTCTCCAATATGACCAAGCCTGCAATGCCAAAGATATGTATGATTTACTTGATCATCTCTTTTTCTCTTAAAACTAGAAACATGCAAAACTAAATTTTCATTCATATCATGTAAGACATAAATACCATGTTGGAGATAACTAATTGCACATAAATCATCACCATGATAAATAGAGCAAATTTCATTATTCAAAATAATACGAAAACCATGTTAGTCTAAAAAAGATATTGAAATTATGTTAGAAACAAATTTAGGAACGTAATAACAATTCTCCAACAAAAGTATTTTGCTCGTAGGCATTGTAAGAGAAATTGATCCTACAACTAGGGCTGCAACTTTTTACATCATTCCCAACTTGAAGATTAATGTCTCCTTTCTTCAATCTTCTATTAATTTGTAGTCCCTGCAACATATTGTAAATTTTAAAATGACTACTGGTATCTAATATCCATATAAACAGATTAATGGAAGTTAAAGAAATCATGAAAATATTTTTCATTGAGGTCTCACCTTGTTTCTTATCTTTTAGAGACGCAAGATACTCCTTCAAGTTTTTCTTCCAATGCCTTTTCTTTTTCCAGAAGAATCATTCAACATCATATTGGCCAACTTTTCCCTTACCTCTAGGTTTGGTCACACCACCCTTAGGTGCAGTGGGCTTCTTCTTGGGTTTCTTCTTAGCCTTACACTTCTTATTAGAATAGTTGCCAACCAACATGACAGTTCATTTATTCTTTTTATATGTAATTTGATTCCCGTAATCAATCAACATATTGAGTATCTCATGAAAATCTCAATCCATTTTATTCATGTTGAAATTAATAATAAATTATGAAAAGGACTCAGGTAGTGACGCAAGGTCAAATCTTGAGAAAGCTCTTTACCCAATGTACACCCTAATTTTTGAAGTTCTTCAATAAAACCAATCATGTTGAAAACATGGGACCCAACTGGAGATTTAGCAGTCAACTTAGATCCAAACAGGGACTTAAATAGCTAGTATCTAGCTATTATGCTTTGTGCACCATACATCTTCTTAAGATATCAATGATTGCACGAAGATCCATATCCTCATGTTTCCTCTGGAGTTTAGAACTCATAGAATTAAGAATAATGCATTTGGCAGTAAGACAATATGTCAAGTATTTCTAAAAATCCTTGACTACCCCAGCATCATCCTCAGGTAGGGTCTCTCTTGTAGGTTTATCGATCATATCAACAAGCTTTCATGTCTGAGAACAATTCTCAAGTTTCGATACCAGTCATCATAATTTGGTTCAACCAAGTTATTGACATCAAGTATGTAACGGCCCCGGAAATTTAAATGAAGATGTATGTATTAAAAATCTCAAATGCAGAAGCGTAATAAAAATTTTGATTAACATCCCTTACACAATAACCAAAAACGTACTCAAAATATGAAAGAATAAGCTAATTAAAAGAGATACTCGAGATAAAAACTATAAATAGAGCTATAAGGTCCTTAGGCGTCTAACTCGCCTTCTTCCTGCGGAACGGGCTCGGGAACCACGTTTTCCTGATCTAAAATAGTTAAGTAAGGAATGAGCTACACTAGTCCAGTAAAGACATCACACTATCTCACTGCCACAGAAGTAAAAGTTGGTAGAAAACAAAAATGACCAATGGAGCATAATTTATAACAAACTCATTTATTAATATAAAAACCTTTATTGTCCACTTACCTTAGTGAGATTCATGAAAATAACCTATGAAAACAATAACATGATAATCATCATAAAATCATATCGATTTTGTAACAGAACACATGTCCTACTTTTGTACTTCAATAATCAGACAATAAATTTCCTCTTTTACCAGCCTACTAGTATCTGTGGGGATCCATAGGGGGTCCCTACCACACGTGAACCATTATCATTAATAACCTGATTTCAGGGTCGTCCCCATACCCCGTCCGGTATGGGCGCCAAAACCATAAACCTCAATACCCCGTCTGGTATGAGGGTGAAACGGGCCGTCCCCATACCTCGTCCGGTATGGGCGCCAAAACACATAAGGTCTCCATACCCCGTCCGGTATGAGAGACCACGTTCCCGGTACGGTTCTCTACAGACCCGGTCCGTCCACCATCTCCCAGGATATCTACTCAGGCTGTCCACATTATCCATTTATCAATTCACATAACCTTTTTGCCTTTTTCCTTGATCTCAATCATCCAATCATACACAACATGTAAACCAGTAATTGACACCAAACAAGACAACACAGTATCGGGTTCACCATAATACAAACTATAATAAAAGAAACCATGATTCATGCATACGAGACCATAAAATAATTACATCAAACATCATGCTGCATTTAATACTGAAAATTAGATCAAACAACAACTGACCAACAATGTATCAGACTTGGGCTCCATTGGCAACCTTAATCAATTATACATCTATAAAGTCACAAAATACTATTTAATTATTTATTAAGCTTTAATACCGTGATAGGAAATAGGGTGAGGGGTCCTTACTTGTTTCGGGGTCCAAAAACGGCTCTACAATGCGTCTACGGGCTGTCCCTAATTTCCCTGAATTTTTTCCTAAAAAAACTGAAACGCACTAACGGTACCTACATGTGTCCCAAAAAATCCCAAATCAGACCTAGGGCCCCTTTCGACCAATATCGAAATTCTGGCACGGCGGCTCCGCCGACCGCCGCCACCTGCGGCGGCGATCCGCCTCAGGTTGGCCGTTTTCGGCCGTTTCTAGCCGAATTCGGCCAAACTTGTATTGGTCCCTGCGATAAAACAACCCTAGGGCCCTCGGTGGGCCAAAAAATCACGAAAAATCGAGACTTACCGGCGGCGGTGCTCTCGGGTGCGGCGGCTCCCCCGGCGTGAGTCGCGTTTTGATGTTTGGCTCCGATCAACCTGTAGAGGAAAAAACAGTGATCACAGTGGTACAAAATTTGCATCAAACGGAGGCTGGGAAGGGCCTCATCGAGGCAAAAATAGAGGGAAGCCGCGGCGGTGCCGCTGGACTTCAGCGGGGTTTTTCGGCCGATTGGCCGATGGTATGGCTCCGGTTTGGCCATAAACGAATTCAGCATCGAAAAACGAGCAGGGAGAGAAAATTTACCTCGATTAGCAGTCGGAAAATTCTCCGGTGCGGCGGCGGCCGGCTCCTCCAGCGTCTGGTTCTTCTTCTCCTGCGAGGCACTGGCGGCTAGGGTTTTGTGGTCAGGTGTGGATGGGTTTATTTATACCCTTTGCCTTTTAATCTCAACCGTCCATCAAGATTAAATCTGAACCGTCCGATCGCGATTTAATTGGGATTAAATCTGAACCGTCCATGCCTGATTGAATCTGGGCCCTCCGTACGCGTAAGATCTGGGCTGTCCGTGCGCACATTTGATCTGGGTCGTCTGTGCGCACAGGAACAGATCTGGGCCGTCCGATTGCACGCACGCGGATCGCCCACGTGGCTCGTCCCGTGTCAGCGTTTTCTTGCCACGCAATGTGTCCTGGTTGGCCGGGGCTACTGACCAGGCTGCTGATGTGGCACAACTTTCTAAATTGCGTATTGACCCCCAGTTTCTGATTTTCTTTTCAAAAACACCCCCAGAATCTAAATTTTTACCCCTTTTTCCCAATAATAATTTTACCCAATTTTATCATTATTATTATTTTTATTTTTATTAAATTAAATTAAATTAAAATCTAAAAAATTCAAATACAAAAATAAAAAAAATAAAAAAAATAAAAAAAATATATAAAAAAAATATTTTGGGTGTTACAAAGTATGCCACACAGTGATATAACAGATATTTCGAGAAATCTGAAATTAAGAAAAAAATGCAATAGTATAAGAACACATTTATATATATCATAAATAAATGGACTTTTATCTAAATGATATTTTTACTAAATAAATCAAACAATTTTAAGAAATCTATATTTCAATTTAGTGGAATAAAAAAATACTCTATCAATATGAATAAGTCCCTTGGTAATCAAGTCGATTCTCACACATATTTTAAAGGTAGGTATTCTTATCAATTGTATCTCTATACAACTACCATAATTGCTTTATACCAAATCGTTCCTAGCTGTCAGGTTGTTCCTGTTAATATAATTGAGTTCAACCATTATAATAACAAACAATTAATAAAATTTCATGTGGATCGGGATCTAAATCTTGGTTCTCTTGATCTAAAATAGTTAATGAAAGTGTGAGCTATACTACCCCAGTAAGAATGTCACACTACTCACTGATACAGAAATGAAGGTTGGTAAAAATCATAAAAACAACTAATGGAGCTCTTAATTTAAGTAAATTCATTTATTATAAATAAAATCGTTTACTGCATACTTATCGTAGCGAGATTTCAAAAACTGACTCATAGAGACAATAACATAAACAATATCATAATCTCATATTTAATTTGCCAGAACAACAACTTTCTCTTTTATCTGCCTACTGGTATTCATGGGGGTTCATATGGATGTCCCTACTACGTGTGAACCATTATTCAACATTGTCAAATCTCTGGCCATCCCCATACCCTGTCCGATATGAGCGCTAAAGTACCATCTCTCAATACCTCATCCAGTATGAGGGTGAAATGGGTTGTCTCCATACCCTGTCTGCTATGAGCGCCAAAAATATTAATCTTCGATACCCCGTCTGGTATGAGGGTAAAACGGGCCGTCCTCATATTCCGTCCGGTATGAGCGCTAAAAATACCAATTCTCGATACCCCATCCGGTATGAGGCGATGTTCACGGTAGGGTTCCCTATGTACCCGGTCCGTCCACCATCTCTCAAGATATATAGTATGGCTACCATTCATCCATTCACTTAATCAAGCGATTTTCTGTTTACTTTTAATTTTCAGTTTTATAATTTACTGTAAATCATGCAAAACATTCTATACATGAATCAAGTAAACACAATCGAATCATCATACCAATTTCAGTGTATGATCATGCATTCAAAATTATAAAATCAATCAATCAGTTAAAACATGACAAACAGTAATAAATAACGAGTTCTGTCTTCATTAGTAACCTGTAATTAATTATGAATATTTTTTAAATTACGCAAAATACCGTATTATTTATAATTAAACTTCAATTCCATAACAAGAATAAGGTGAGGGATTCTTACTCGAATCGATGTCTGAAACACTAAGGCTTTAGCTATACCTACTGGCGGTCCCTGGATTTTCTGAATTTTCCTTCAGAGGTTAAAACACGCTTTAAGTACCTAAAAATACTCCAAAAAACTCAAAAATCAGTGTTAGAAATCTTTTTTGGAAAATTTTAAAATTCTGGCACAGCAACTCCGCCGCGCTCCAGTGCGGCAGTGGCTTACCTCGAGTTGGCCGCTTTTGGCCAGTCTTGGCCGACTTCTGTTGGTTTTATACTCATCCTTGGGAGAAAACACATTAAGGGGTCTCGGTTGGCCAAAAAAATCAAAAAATAAAAACTCACCGGCAGTAGGATTTTTCGGTGCAGCATCTATGTTGGCTCACCTTCGTAACTGGGTGTTTTTCTTTAGTCAACCTGTAGAAAATAGAATGGTGAATATAATGATGGAAAAATTACACGAAACGAGAATCGGAAAAGGACTCATCGGAGGCAGTTTTTTATTTTTTCCAACGCAGTGCCGCCAGACTTTACCTGCAGTTTTTGGCCTATCCACCGGTCTTTAGCTTCGATTTTGCCATGGGGGTGTTCAAAATTAAATTTTGAGCAATTGGGAGAATTTTTACCTTTTTTGGCAGTCGGAGGTAGCTCCGCCACGTCGGCAAGCAACGATCGACTCCTTTCCCGGTGACTAGTTCTTTTTCTCTAGCAAGAGGGGGGGTTAGTGGCTAAGGTTAGGGTTTGGTGTGAAGTGAGGTTTTTATATCCGTCTCCCTTTAATTTAGGTCATCTATCACGTTTGATCTCAACCATCCGATCATGTTTAATGAGGAAATGAATCTGAACTGTTCATCGTAATTTGATCTGAACCGTACGATCATGTTTAGAGAGGAAACGAATCTAAACCGTTCATCACGTTTGATTGCGACTGTCCGATCGCGCTTGAGGAGGGAACGGATCCGGACCGTCCATGGACGCGGGAACAAATTCAGACCGTCCGATCGCGGGCATACGGATCACTAGCGTGGCCTCCCGCATGGCACCACATCAGCGTGCCTTGCCACACGATGCACTCTAGTTTGTCGGGGCTACTGACTGGGCAGTCCTACATGATGTATTTTTCTTAAATTGTATTTTGAACCCCAATTTTTGATTTTTTTTTAAAATACCCCCAAAATCCAAATTTTCACCTTTTCCTAAAATTGTTTTCAATTTTATCATCCACCTATTTTTTCCTAATTTTTACATTAAATAAAAATTCATAAATTTAAAAATTATATTTTACACATTAATTTTAAATTTTTTTTAAAATTAATTCCGGGTATTACAACTCTCCTCCCTTAAAAGAAATTTGATCCATCAAATTTGTCTCTCTCCCACTCAATCAAATAGTTGAGGATACTAGGCTCTGAAGTTTGATTCTAGCTCTCATGTGGCCTCTCACTGTTTGTGATTCTCCCATAGGACTTTAATGAATGGAATTTTCTAGTTGCGGAGTATTCTACTCTTTCAGTTCATAATACCGACTAGTACCTTCTCGTAAGACAAATCCTCCTTGAGTGTAAGGGGCTCGTGGGCCAAAATGTGAGAGGGGTCTAGGTTGTACTTGCATAGCATGGACATATGAAACACATTATGGACCCTGTATAGTTCTGGAGGCAGTGCTAGTCTGTAGGCGGCGGTGCCAATTCTGTCTAAGATTTCAAATGGCCTAATAAATCGGGGATTTAGTTTCCCTATCTTGCCAAACCTACTAATTCCTTTGAAATATATGACCTTAAGAAACACTTGATCACCTTTCTCAAATTCCAAATCCTTCATCTGGGTATCCGCATAACTCTTCTGTCTGCTCTGAGCCGTCTAGATGTTCTTTTTAACCTTAACTATTTTGGCTGTAGTCTCCTCCACAAGATCTGGACCGTACAATCTTCTATCACCCACCTCTTCCCAACAGATCGACGATCTGCATGGGTGGTCATACAACACCTCATACGGAGCCATACCAATACTTGCTTGGTAGTTGTTATTGTAGGTGAACTCTATTAGGGATAAATGATCATCCCAATGACCCTCAAAGTTAAGAACACAAGCTTGGAGTATATCTTCTAGTGTGCTGATCGTCCTTTCTGATTGTCCATCAGTCTGGGGTTGGAATACAGTACTAAAGGATAGTTTTGTTTCCATGGCTTACTGAAAACTAGACTAGAAACGAGAAGTGAACCTGGGGTCCCTATTGGATACTACTGTCACTAACACTCTATGTAATCTGACTATCTCCCAGATATACGTTCTTACTAGCTTATCCAAGGGGTCGGTCATCTTTATGGCCAAGAAATGGAAAGACTTGGTGAGCCGGTCAACAATTACCCAAATAGCATCATGTCTCGAGCGTGCCCTAGGCAATCTTATCATAAAATTCATTGTGATATGTTCCCACTTCTACTCCAGAATTGGTAATGACTGAAGAAGCCCACCTGGGCGTTGATGCTATACCTTGACCTGCTGACATACCAAATACTTAGAAATAAAGTCGGCCACATCTCTTTTCATCTTGTTCCACTAAAATCGGGGTCGTATATTTAGATATATCTTAGTGCTTCCGGTATGCATGACAAAATTTGAGCAATGAGCCTCTGTCATGATGTCTTTTTTTAGCTCACTATCACTTGGAACACACATCCTATCCTAAAATCTAAGTAACCCATTGGCAGATACTCGAAATTCTGAATTTATTCCATGTTCTGCATCTTTTTTTAGGGCTGTTAAGGTGGAATCGACGGATTGGGCTTTCTTTATTCTCTGAATCAACTCAAGTTGAACATTTAGGTGGGCAAAGCATGTAACTCTCTTCAGGTCCTGAAGTTGTACTCATTGTGCGGCCATTATTATCCTACATTCTGAAACCATCAAGTGAGCTAATATACCTGCATTTTTTTATGCTGAGTGCATCGGGGTACCACGTTGCTCTTACCCGGATGATGCAAGATGTTGCAATCATAGTCCTTGAGGAGTTATATCCATCTTCTCTAACGAATGTTGAGATCCTTTTGAGTGTATATATGTTTCAAGCTCTTATGGTCAGTATAGATCTGAAAGGTCTCCCCATACAAGTAATGGCACCAAGTCTTCAAGACGTGGATAATCACGGCAACTTCTAAGTCATGGGTGTGGTAGTTTTTCTCATGACTCTTCAACTGCCTGGACCCATAGGTTATGACTTTCCCATGCTGCATCAGAATACAATCCAACCTTAGATAGGAGGCATCACTATAAACTGTATATCCACCTATCCTGCTCAGCAAGGCCAACACAGGTGCAGTAGTCAACCGTTTCTTTAATTCTGAAAAACTCCTTTCACAGTCCTCGTTCCACTCAAACTTGATGTTCTTCTTTGTGAGCCGAGTCAAAAGAGCAGGTAGGCTAGAAAATTCTTCCACAAACCTATAGTAATAACCTGTCATCCCTATAAAGCTACGAATCTCCTTGATCGAGGTTAATTTTTTTCAGTCAAGCACTACCTCAACTTTTTTGGGGTTCACTGATACTCCATCCCTTGATATGATGTGCCCTAGAAAGGTAGTCTCCTTGAGCCAGAACCCACACTTACTCAACTTTGCATACAACTTCTTTTTTCTAAGAACCAACAAAATCTGAGTCAGATGGTTAGCGTGTTCCTCTCTACTTTTTTAATAGACTAGGATATCATCGATGAATACAATGACGAATTGATCCATAAATTATCTGAAAATCCTATTCATCAAATCCATGAAGATAGCTGGTGCATTGGTTAGTCCAAATAGCATGACTAGGAACTCATAATGCTTGTACCTAGTTCGAAAAATTGTTTTAGGAATGTCTTCTGTCTTGATCTTTACCTAATGGTAACCTAAACGTAGGTCTATTTTGGAGAAGACCTGGGCACCCTACAATTGATCAAAAAGGTCATCGATCCTGGGACCTGTGGGTTATGGGCCCACCACACTTCAGCTGCTTAGTGTTTCATACATCGATTCGAGTAAGAATCTCTCACCTTATTCTCTATTATAGAATTAAAGTTTAATTATAAATAATATGGTATTTTTTGTAATTTAAAAAATATCCATAATTAATTACATGTTACTAATGGAGCCGAAACTGGTTATTTATTACTGTTTATCATGTTTTAATTGATTGATTAATTTTACAGTTTCGAATGCATGATCATACACTAGAATTAATATGATGATTCGATTGTATTTCCTTTATGGATGTATACCTTATTTTGCGTGATTTACAGTAAATTGTGAAACTAGAAATTAAAAGTAAATGGAAAATCGCTTGATTAAATGAATGGATAAATGGTAGCCTTACTGAATATCCTGAGAGATGGTGGACGGACCGGGTACATAGAGAACCCTATTATCTTTAATTATAAGTTAAACTCTCATGATTCCCTAATTAGTATAACATTTACAATAACACAAGATAAATTATGATATGATTATTTTTCTTGGTTTATGATATAGTACTATACACTTTTCACAATCATAATTGCAAATGTAGTTACCTCACAGACACTTAGACTTTATAATTTCATGGTACTATGTCGTTTAATCTCTATCAAGGAGGACAATAATGATCTCTATTATCTACATGGACCCGGTCACAATAACAACATAAGAGTACGATACGTGCTTGAAGGACCTAATAATAATACGTTACAGAGGATTTTTCCATTCATGGAAGGGGTCACCTATTGTTGATAATCGTGACAAACGCTGTAACACCCAAAAAAATTTTTTTTTTTTATTTTGGATATTGGAACCTTTTTTTTTTTATTTAATGGTTAATTTATTTTGTAATAATTATGTGTTTAACTTAATTTAATTTAATTTAATAGAAATAAAATTATTAATAATGATAAAATAGGGTAAAATTATTTTTGGGATTTAATTGAAATTGAGTTTGGGAAAGAGGGGTGAAAATTTGGATTCTGGGGGTGTTTTTAAAAAGAAAATCAGAAATCAAGGGGCCAAAATGCAATTTAGGAAAGTTGCGCAACGTCAGCAGCCCAGTCAGCGGCCCCGACCAACCAGAACACGCCGCGTGGCAAGGAAGCTAACGCGGAAGACCACGCGGATGGAGCCACGTGAGCGATCCGCGTGCACTCGATCGAATGGTCTAGATCTCATGCGTGCGGACGGCCCAGATTGAATCACACACAGACGGTCCAGATCGCATCGCGATGGACGGCCCAGATTTATTCTATTTTAATCGCGATCGGATGGCCCAGATTAAAATGTGATGGACGGCTGAGATTAAAAGGGAGAAGTTATAAATAACCTCACCCACACTCGACCCCAAACCCTAGCCGCTAGTGCCTCACCGGAGAAGAAGAACCAGACGACGGAGGAGCTGGTCGTCGCCACCCGCCACCGCACCGGAGGGTTTTCCGATCGTCAAATGAGGTAAAATTTCTCTCCTTCGCTCGTTTTTCGATGCTGAATCCTCCTATGGCCAAATCGGAGCCAAACCACCGGCCAATCGGCCGAAAAACACTGCCGAAGTCCAGCGGCATCGTCGCGACTTCTCTCAGTTTTTGCCTCCGATGAGGCCCTTTCCGGCTCCTATTCGATGTAATTTTTACACCACTGTGATCACCGTCCTTTTCTCTACAGGTTGACCGGAACAAAACATCAAACCACGACTCGCGCCGGAGAAGCCGCCGCACCCGAGAGCACCGCCGCCGGTAAGTCTCGATTTTTTGTGATTTTTTGGCCCACCGAGGGCCCTAGGGTTGTTTTATCACAGGAACCAATGCAAGTTTGGCCGAATTCGGCCAAAAACGGCCAACCCGAGGCAGATTGCCGCCGCGGGCGGCAGTACCGTCGCCGGAGCACGGCGAAGCCGCCGTGCCGAAATTCCGATATTGGCTAAAAGGGGCCCTAGGTCTGATTTGGGATTTTCTGGGACACGTGCAGGTACCGGTAGTGCATTTTAGTTTCCCAGGAAAAATTCAAAAAATTTAGGGACAGCCCGTAGGCGCACTACAGAGCCGATCTCAGACCCCGAAAGGTAAGAATCTCTCACCCTATTTCCTATCACAGCATTAAAGGCTAATAAATGATAAAACGGTATTTTATGACTTTATAGATATGTATAATTGATTGAGGTTGCCAATGGAGCCCGAATCTGATATATTGTCGGTCAGTTGTTGTTTGATCTATTTTTCAGTATTAAATGCAGTATGGTATTGATGTATTTATTTTATGGTTTCGTATGCATGAATCACTGTTTACTTCATTATGGCTTGATTTTGTGAATCCGATGATATGCCTGCCTTGTTGGATGCTCGTTACTGGTTTAAATATTCATGATTATATGAGAAACAGAAAACTAAGAAAAAAATAGAAAAGGTATGTAAATTGAATGATTTTATGATGGTTATAATGCTATTGTCTTCATATGTTATTTTAACAAATCTCACCGAGGTAAGTGGACAGTAAAATTTTTTATTATCAATAAATGAGTTGTTATAAATTATGCTCCATTAGTTGTTTTTGTTTTATACCAAATTTTACTTCTGTGGCAGTGAGATAATGTGATGTCTTTACTGGGCTAGTGTAGCTCATTCCTTATTTAACCATTTCAGATCAGGAAGACGTGGTTCCCGAGCTCGTTCCATAGGAAGACGGCGAGTTAGACGTCTAGAGACTTTATAGTTCTGTTTATAGTTTTTTATTTCGAGTATTTCTTTTAATCAGCTTATTCTTTCACATGTTGGATACGTTTTTTGTTATTGTGTAAGGGATATTAATCAAAATTGTTATTACGCCTCCGCATTTAAGATTTTTTTACATACATACACCTTCATTTAAATTTCCGAGGACGTTACAGTTGGTATCAGAGCCGTGTTCCTCGGACTCATCCCTTACACAATAATGCTTAAAGAAATACCCACCGATAAATCGTTACTCAACTCTTCCATGTGAAATGCAGGTGCAAAGAAATGAGGAGAGGAAGACCCCCACTAAACCGAGCAACCCGGGATGATTCGCTTCGGGAAGATGTGGACAGAATATTCGAGATGTTGGAAAGGATCATGGCCGCCAAGCAAGGTCGAGAGAAGAGAAGGGAGTTACCTGAACCTCCCCCACTACCATGGGTTGAGCCATCGCTACAGCAAGCAGATCCCGAGCCACCCCGGCACGAGCCTGCTCCACCACAGCACCACCTGGCACCACTGCCGCAGTATGAACCAGTGCCCCAGCTACCATACTGCTCGGCACTGCCACAGTATAATCTGGTGCCCCTACCATATCAGCAGGTGCCACCATAGGGCCCCCCAGTCTATCCCCAGCCGGGCCCAGTCCCTCTTCCACTGGACCCAGCTCCTTCCTTGATCGACCCGAGCTACATAGAGAGATACAGGAGACTAAACCCTTCCACTTTTGTAGGGGGATCCTCTTTTGAAGATGCCCAGTACTGGCTGACGGAGACTGAGAGAGCTTTCAAGACCTTGGGAGTTGTTCCTGAGCAGAGAGCTGCCCTTGCTTCCTACATGCTGGTAGGGGAAGCAGGCCACCCTGCCTACACCAGCCACCTGGGAGCAGTTCTTAGCGGCCTTCCATGTGGAGTACCTCCCTGAGCACATCCGACACCTAAAGGAGATGGAGTTTGTTCAGCTGGTTTAGGAAAATATAACGGTATCGGAATATGCTAGTAAGTTCCTAGAGCTGGGCCGATACTCCCCGAAGACATTTATGGATGAAGGCAGGAAGGCCAGGAGATTCCAGTGGGGCCTCCACCCAGAAATCAAGCAATACTTATTGGTACTGGAGCTCAAGACATACTCAGCCGTCCTAGCAAAGGCACAGATTATGGAGAGGAATTTCAACACCCGTCCTCAGTCAGAAGGGAGTCACCGGCCCTCAGCTCCACCCCGCAGACCAGCACCCACTGCGTCGGTCCAACCAAATAAGAAGCCCAAACCAGTGGTCTAGGCCCTACCTCAGGCTCCAAGGGCAGCACGTGGAAAGATCTGCCAGCACTGTGGCAGAGATCACAGGTACCGACCATGCTACCGTCTCAACAACACCTATCGCATATGTGGCAGCGCCCAGCACTATACGAGAGAGTGCTCAAGGAACTAGAACTAAGGAAGACCTCCTTTTCAGGGCAGGGTTTATAACCTTACCCAGTAGGATGCCGACGCCGACCCAGACGTGGTATAGGGCAAGCCCAAGAAGGAAATTGATATCCAAGAGATTCCGGTAGTCCGAGACTTTTCAGATGTGTTTCTGGACGAACTACCCGGACTGCTAGTGGACAGGAAAATCAAGTTCACTATAGACTTACAGCCAGGCACCCAGCCCATTTCAGTTGCTCCTTACCGCATGAGCCGCATTGAGATGGAAGAGCTGAGGAAACAGATCACTGAATTGCAAGACAGTGATTTTATTAGACACAGTGTGTCCCCTTGGGGTGCCGGAGTCACTTTTGTAAGGAAGAGAGATGGAACGTTGAGACTGTGCATTGATTACAGAGGATTGAACAAGGTTAGGATCAAGAATAAATATTCCCTTCCCAGAATCGATGACCTCTTCGATCAGCTGCAGGGTGCACAAGTCTTCTCTAAAATAGACTTGCGATCAAGTTACCATCAGGTGAAGATAAGAACAGAAGACATCCCCAAGATGGCCTTTCGAACCAGGTACGAACACTATGAGTTCCTGGTCATGCCATTTGGGCTAACCAATGCCCCGGCAATCTTTATGGATCTAATGAACAGAGTCTTCAAAGAGTTCTTAGATCAATTTGTTATCGTGTTCATTGATGACATCTTAGTCTACTCAAAAAGTAGAGAAGAATATGTTCACCATCTTGCCCAAGTTTTGCTGGTCCTTAGAAACAAGAAGTTATATGCAAAGTTGAGTAAGTGTGGATTCTGGCTTGAGCAGACCGCCTTCCTAGGACACATCATATCGAAGGAAGGAGTATCAGTGAATCCCGAAAAAGTTGAAGCGGTACTTGGTTGGGAGAAGTTGACATCAGTTAAGGAAATCCGGAGTTTCCTGGGGATGGCAGGTTATTACCGCAGGTTTGTTGAAGGATTCTCCAGCCTAACAACTCCTCTAACCCGACTCATAAAGAAGAATGCCAAATTTGAGTGGAATGAGGACTACGAAAGAAGTTTTTTAGAATTAAAGAAGCGGCTGACTACTGTACCCGTACTGGCTTTACCGAGTGGATCGGGGGGATATACAGTTTATAGTGATGCCTCCTATCTAGGCCTGGGATG